>NW_009596411.1:8169-54916 GCF_000690535.1 Cariama cristata
CAGTTAGCCAGGACTTCTGGTAGATAATGGAGATTGGCTTGGCAAGCACATCCGCCAGCTCCTTCAGTATCCTCCAATGAATCCCATCCAGCCCCATAGACTTGTTCATGTCTAGGTGGAGCAGCAGGTCACTAACTGCTTCCTCCTGGATAATGGGAGGATTGTTCTGTTCCCCACCCCTGTCATCCAGCTCAGGGAACTGGCTGCCCTGAGGATAACTGGTCTGGCTATTAAAGACTGAGGCAAAGAAGGCATTAAGTACCTCTGCCTTTTCCTCATCCTTGCTGGCAATGTTCCCCTCTTCATCCAGTAAAGGGGGGAGATTCTCTTTGGTCCTCCTTTTGTTGTTAACGTATTTGTAAAAACATTTTTTGTTGTCTCTTACTACTGTGGCCAGAGTAACATAGAGTTACAGAGTTACCTCTTATCAGGATATCTGCCTTATTGGCCTTCCCCCTGATTTTTATCCAAAGGCACTCGACCTTATCATCACCATCATTAAATTCAAACAGTCAAAACTTTCTCTAATATATAAAGCCACTCCACCACCTCTCTTTCCTTGCTTATCCCTTCTGAAGAGCTTATAGCCATTCATTGCAGCACTCCAGTCATGAGACTTGTCCCACCATGTTTCCGTGATGGCGACTATGTTGTAGCTTTCCTGCTGCACCATGACTTCCAGAATGTATGCGTATACATTCGTAGCATATGATTATTGTGGGCTAACTTTAGGTGATGATATAAATCCATAAAGCTGCATGCCAAAGTCTACAACACTTCAGATACTGTATATTTTTTTATGCCCAGATCAGATTCTTATTCCTAGAGATTATGTAATTCAGAAATGGATACCCAGCTGGTGTTAAGATACTTGCATGATGATGCTAAAAATTTTATGTAAAATAGTAGTTGTACAGCATTTCTTCAGTTCATGAAGCTGTGGCAGTTCTATTTCAATGTGTGCAAAAAGGATTTGTTTCTTTCCTTTTTATGACATAAATGTCATGAGGGAGAATAAAGTTATATCTTAAAATAGCTGATTAGTTGACATGCATCAAGCATTTTGAAGTACAAATAGCATTTACGTATCTTGAGGGTTTGGGCAATTTTGCAAGCAGTCAACTGTATGAGTTGTGGCCTTCAAGAAGTTACTATAAAAATACACTGAATATTTCCCTTGATATATATCAGAAGGTATTTTAAACCTGGGCTCCTTTAGCAGCTGTATTGCATGTAGCAGCATCTACAAAGAGAGCAATAAAAATTGTAATTGGTCAGAAATATCATATCTTGGAAATAAATGACTGCCATGTTTGCTGTGAACAAGTACACTAGATAACTAATTCTTCACTGTAAGATTTGATTTTAGTAATATAGCAACCATTTTCATATATTCTAGCTTAAGGATAAGCTTTCAAGTAAAATGTTGCAATATTTTCCTAATGTTTTCCTAATGTTTCCTAATATTTTCCTTAGTTTCCACTGAAAGTTTAGTCTCAGGATGATTTTCAGTTTTTGCATTTAAAAATAACATCTGCATATCTTGAAATGCAGAACCTTGAACAGCAGCATCAGAAAAACAAATATAAAATTGTATTGTAAGGAAGCAGCCATCAATATAATGTCCACATTAGTTTCCTGTTGATGCTGAAAGTATTGAAGAAGTGCCAGCACTTAACCCACACTCCTACAATCTTCTCACTGCAGCTCTGTTCTTATCACGGCTTCTGGCATCAGACAGGAAACTTAACTATGGAAGTAAGGAAGTTTCTTCTGTGTAGCTCAAAGTCCAAGACAGCATCAGGAAATACTGTATCTTTGGTGATTTTAGATCTTACTGATTTTAAGAAGAGATTTAAATGATAAGATGTATAAGAAGAATTAGTATCTCCCTGCTGTGTTCACCTTTTTACTTCTGACTTGCTTACACATTTTCCTATATGACAAGTCTTGAATTCTTATCTGATATTTTCCACCTACCACTGCAGTTGCTTAATTATATACAGGTTAATCATTGGCAACTTTAAAAATCATTTTGCTATTGTTTCTCATTTCTGTGGGTTTTTTGTGAAATAACTTTGATCTTATCAGATGATAGAGTACAAGGTATTAATTCAACATTTTGCGGAGATTCTTTGTGTAAAGTATATGTGTAATAATTATTCTTTTCATTTTTGGCTCTTTTTGTTTTCAGCTTACAAATTTGGAGAGGAAGTGGCAGCACCATGAGCAGAACAACTTTATGATGAAGGAATGTATCCTTTTCTTTAAGAAATACAGTAAATTCTTGCACTGTATTAATTGAGGAAGAAGTCTGTTTCCTCCAGCAGAATAAGACAGGATGGAAAGAGGAACAGGAGACAGGAGAGAAGGGGAAAGGCGATGCTTTGCAAATGTCTGGTTAGGTGATAGATATTGTTTATAGCAAAACTTGCATGTGTTGTCTGAAATAATTTTACGGGGTCCTAAAGCATAAGATTTGTCTTGCAATCTGGGGTTTTTCCTGATGGGTCAGTTGTGCCATTAGGTTTCATACGAAGATCATCTTCACATCTGTCCAGTCTTATCTGAAATTATGCAGCAAGTGTAGCATTGTTTAAAAATCTGCATGGCATGGTGATTTTGTGTGGTATTTTTCAGTTTTAAAATACTATAAATATCGATGATGAAAAAGTAAACAACAAATTGTATGCATTTAATGTATTTCTTATCCAATAAAAGAAGAATTGCACATTAGAGGGAAAAAAGCCATATAAACGTGGTAAGATATGACAAGGAGATACCTTAGCTTCAAAATGGACTGGGATGGGGGAACTGAGTTGTAGCTCTCTCATTATGTGATGCTAATTAGAGTTACATTCCACTAATCATATAAGACCTTCCAAAACATCAGCAAAATCTTATTTGCTGCAAGTGACTTTCATAAGGTAGTTCTTGAAATTAGCAAAAGCACTGAAGTTTTTTTAATTAGAATTGATGGCTCTTCTTATCTTGTACTGTTCTCCATACTTATTGTAGAGGTCTGAGTAGGGCATAGTTGCACTTTTATATTCTAGAGATTTTGAATTCACTGCAATAAATTCAGTTCTTTAAAATTATTTAGGAAACAAAAAGTCTGAAATGTCAAAGATGCATAGAGTTGCTGTTATATAATTACAGTACCAATGTAATTGGTAAAATAACAGCAAAACTAGACCATAACATCCAGTGTTGTGTGTTGGACAATGGATATTGATACATGTCTCAGAAAATGGCACAAGAATATGTTTCAGGCAATTCTGTAACAGACTAGCTATCAGGAAAAAAAAAAAAAAGGATCTGCATATAGTGTTATCTTTTTTGTATCACAAATATCCCATTTCTCCTATCTAGCAAGTGCTCTAATTCTTGGAAAGTATCTGGAAAAAGTCTTGGACAATATAATATAATTAGAGCCACCTCCTTGCCTTGAAGAAGGCTCTAAAGGAATATTTTAATAAGCCAAAAATCTTAGATCCTATTTTCTCTGGCAGAAGAAACTCTAAAACAAACTAAGAGAAAAGGTTGATCAAGGTATTAAAGCGCCTCCTAACTTGCTACAATGCATTACTTTTCCAAGGGCAGACCCTTATACAGAGTTTTACATCTGTGGAATGTAGTGGGCTAGTGGAAAGGTCCTGCTTTCTTGGACTAGGAGTTTTGTAACCAGAGTTCTAAAGTGCCAGACTGTATGGTGGTACATAGCTGCGTGCCTTGGAATGGTTTTGTTTGCAATGTAACAATGGGCAGAGTCTTCCACCAGGCACCTATTGCCTGTACCTATGAAAACAAAACTGACTTAGGCATGTAATCTTTTTTTTTTTTTACCATGCTCGGCATGAGATGGCAGCTAGTAAATTAGACGCAATTTGAGTTTTTTCCATTATTTGCAACCCTTGACAGTTTTCACAGAAGGAAACTTGCTGTATTGTGGTTCCCTTATGATCTTTAATTATGCTAATATTTATACTGGCAGTTTGTTTGCTTAATTCTTTTAATCAGTTATAGCAACAAAAAGTCAGGAGAGTGACTACCAGCCAGTAATGAAGAACGTGAGAAAGCGAGTCACAGAATACAATAAAGCTCTCATAGAAGCTTTACAGAACACCAAGAACTGAACCCAGGCACTTCCTTCCTGCCCCAATGGACCAACAATGAGAGATGTGCACAAGCAGCATGGAAAGCTGGACTACTGAGCTCATTCGCTCACCACTACAGTGACAGATAAAAGTATTTTTCCAGGTTTTTAGAAATCGTGGGTTTTAATAATATGTGTCCTTTTGCAACATTTAAAAATTTTAGAGATAAACTTCTGAATTTTAGAAACTTGTAGAAATAAGAAGGAAATACTGCACAATAAGTGTAAAATCATCAGAACATTTTACTGAGGCCCGTTGCTGGATTGCATCTCAAACGTGAAACTTCAGTCTGCTTTACACAACGAATCTCTAATTGTCTTGTAGTCCTATCCCTGCCAAACAGAATTGGAGTTTTCCCTGAATAAGGGCTGCCTGACAGGCTCTCATATGCATTATCTTAAATGAAGTGTGTAATAAGATAAATGGTAGTATCAGCATACCATCCCTATTTAAATAGCAATTTATAACGAGTAAGGAAAACATCTAAGGATGACAAGCATCCTTTTAAGTCAGAATTTCTTCATAGTATAAATTCTTATAATAAAAGCAAATGTACTTTGGATCTGTCAGCAAATTTTCATTTCCCAGTGGAGAACTGATTAACTTCCTTATTTTATGTTTTTTTAACGTAATTATAAGGAGAGAACTGTGATAAAAAGTAGTGAAACATAGCTAATATTGACCTTACATCTTGTAGTATTCACTAAGAAATGAAATAACAGGGAAAATTATTTGTATTCTCTGCAATTTTTTTTTCTCAGGTTGCAAGCTGCAGTGTCATATGCAACCTCTACTTTGACAAAAGTACATGCAAAGATATTCAACATAGAACAAAAACAGGACTGATGCAGAAATAACACGTGCTTTATGATGCATAAATTTCAGGAAATTTTTACATAAAGGTAGTCCTGATCAAAGAGAAAAAAGCACAGTTGACTATAGATAAGAATCTTAGCCAGACAGTAATCTAGTCTTTTACAAAAAATAATAAAAAGTGGTGGGGTCTGGATTTGTAGTTGTTTTGCTCTCTTAGAAAAGTTTTCTGAAAAAGAAGTAGACTGTATCCTTCACTCTGTATAACTGGAGTAGACAAAGAATTAGAAAATGCGCCGAGTCTGTTAAAATAGAAGTTCCATATTTTTGTCACTAGATTTCTCCAAATCCATGATTGTCATTTTCAGTATAAAGAGGTATGTAAAATAAAAGTATTGAAGATTCTTGCAGAGAGCACTATGTTTCCAAATTCAGCGCAGTAAATGCTGTTGCTCTGTATATTTATGTCTGTATAATATTTAGAGATAATGGAACAGGATTTCTATAAACCAAGGACTGTTGTCTAGAGGAAGTTCCCACTAATGTCTCTTCCTTCCTGTCTAAAGTTTCAGCTATTCCAGAGAGAGCCCATTATTTGCTGAGATAAAGTTGAAGTCTAATATTCTCACCAATCAAACCATCAGCTGGGGAGATCACCTCCTGAATTCCACTTGTGCTACAATAACATATTTTAATGAACAATGGAAAAAAAGCTGCAGACTGAATAAACAGACTGCTTTAAATTTGCTTTCACTCAGGGCGGGGGATGGTTTTATTCCTTGGTAGTGATTCTGTAAGATAGCATGGTAAAGTTTACAGGTTTTTGTTGTGTTCCCCACGAGATGCCTGTCATAAAAAGCCCTCTCTCCAACATGCTGCTCTTTTCCTTGTTCTATGGAAGGATCTCAAGGTTACCTGTTTCTGTCTAAGAATCTCATCAATCGTTTCTTTTCTTAACAGTTCATCCTTATGGTCCTGAATCATGGTCATAGTGTACCTATGGCTGAAAAGAACTGTGTGGATTCTAAATGGTGAGCTATGCAGCAGGCATTTAGTCTCTTTCTGTGAGATTAATAACTCATTCCCAGTAGTAAGCTGAGTAAATTGTATCCATATCTAGCACCTGAAATCTCAGTGAAAATAACCCTTTCTTTAACTCTTACCTTTTTTTTTTTAAGTACAAGTTTAAGTACCAGACACAAAGCATTTTTTCACCAGAGCCCCTGTGTGTTTATCAAGACACCAATTCAGTAACATAGGTCTCTTGACTCAGGCAATCTTTTATCTGTTTTATGTTATGACTTCAAACTAAGAGGACGTTAATTAAATGGCAGCATCTATGGGGTGGAGAAATTTTAAACCTTTTCTGCTCACCCGTCTTACCAGGGCCAAGTAGATGTAAGCATCACCTCCCTCAGCTTGCTGGCAAGGCTCTTCCTAACACACCCCAGCACACTGTTGGCCTGGTCTTTTTTACTATGCATTATTGGCTCTTGGTCAGCTTGGCACCCACCAGGAAGGACCCCAAGGTCCTTCTCAGCAAAGCTGCTTTCCAGCCGCTCAGCCCCCAGTGTGAATGAGTGCCTGGGTTGTTCCTTCCCGGGGCAGAACTGTGCTTTTGTCTTTGTGGAACTTCATGAGGTTGAAATCCTCTGAACAGGAGCACACCTGTCTGGTGCATCAGGCACTCCTCCTAGCTTTGTATCAACTGCAAAGTTGTTGAGGGTGTACTTGACCCATCATCCAGGTCATAAGTGAAAAGTTTAAACAGTATTGGCATGAGTATCCACCCCTGGGGTACACTACTCGTGACTGTCTTCCAGCTGGATTTTGGGCCACGGATGACACAGTAAGCCCCAAGCCAGTTTTCAGTCCGGCTCACTGTCTGTTTACCTAACCTGTACTTTGTCAGCTTCTCTATGAGGGTTTTATGGAAAACCATGTCAAATGCCTTGCTGATGTTGAGGTAAACAACATCCACACCTCTCTCCTTGCTCACTGAGTTAGTTACCTCATTGTGGAAGGCTATCAGGTTTGTGAAGCATAATTTCCCCTTCATAAATCCATGCTATCTGCTCACAATCACCTTCCCATCCTTCATGTGGCTGGAAATGGTTTCCAGCATAAGTTGCTCCATTGCTTTCTCAGGGATCGAGGTGAGGCTGACTGGCCTGTAGTTCCCTGGCTCACTCTTCTTGCTCTTCGTGAAGATAGGAGTGACATTTACTTTCCTTCAATCTTCAGAAGACTTTCCCTATCATCATGAAAAGAAGATAATTGAGAATGACCTCACAGAGCCATCAGCCAGCTCCCTCTGCATGTGTGGGTGCATCTTAATAAGCTCTATGGGCTTATGCATGTCCAGTTCGTTTAAAAGTTCCCTAACCTGGTCCTCCTCCAGGGAAGTGCCTCTGAGGCATTAGGATACCAGGTTTGACAGTGTCTGTCACTCCAAATCCTGCCTCACTGGTATGTTTCATGGAAATAAGCGTTTCAGTTTCAAAATCTTCAGCAAAAGAGTCTGTTATTTCTGTGTTATGTTTGTGCTTTGCATGAAGATGAGCATAGAAATTACTGTAATTATTCCCAGCTCATGGTGGGATGACGCTGCACCAACCTTGTTCCCCTATTCAGGGATATCATCATATCTCCAGGCAAACTGTATTATTGCTGCAGGCAAGAGTTAGTCCTCTTGTTGGTCTTCCTTCTTCATCTTATCTTCACTACTTTTCATTGTGATCAAAAAACTCAATTTTCTTTCAGAATAAGTTGATTTTTTTCCTGGTCTTAGTGAGCTTAGAAGGCAACATGCAGCATTGCTGTGAGCAATTCCAGAGAGGCAGAACACTGAGATTCTTTTGTAGTTCTTTATACCTGGTGACATTACTTAATGCTTCTCAGTGCTGGTATGTGCTGTTTCACAATTGGAGGGATATATTTCCAAAGTGAAGTGGTTGTAAAGTCTTTCAGTACACCTCTATTTTTCCACTGCAAGTGTAAAACAAAAATACAAGGCATAAGGCAGACCTTAAGACTAGCCATAAGAATATCTTAGTTTGAGAAGAAAGATAGTAAAATGCTTATTTTATAACTGTTCTGCAAAGTATCTTTTTGTTTTGAACTCCTTGGAGACATGTCTCATAATGATAAGGCATCTGGGTGGGGTGGACATGGCAATTGTCTGAAGTGAGAAAAAAAAATAATCCTCAAGTTCTAAAAGAGATCATAAAATTGGAGTTCTCATCAACACAAGCACAATGGTGAATACCAGCTGAACACTGAACGGTACGTATATTGTAGGTGACAACTCCATCCAGAGCAATGCTGCAAAATGCAGTGTAATTGCTGGGAAGGGGACCTGAATTACTCCCAAAGAAAATAGTTGTCATGTTTTTCTTCTTTGGTAAAGAGGAAAGAAGCCTTTAAGCATTTCATAACTGCAGAGATGATCTGAATTCAAATCCCAGCTTTGATCAATCATTTGTTGGGACTGGCAGACGTTTGAACCAGAGAGAGAAATGTTCCTTGCCCTGACTTGTGGTCTACACTTGCAGGTTCTCCTTTCAGGAAGGAGGACTAAGTGGACAATATACCAGATATGTGAAATGGAGGAAATCTCCCACATAAAAAAAAAATCCATAAATGTAAAATGATCCACTCTTGTTTCCTCTCCTGAAGTTAATTCCTTGAAAGCTGCATTCATTTAAAGTGACTGAGCTTGATTCACTGAGCACTGCTGTCTTTGGATCAGGCCCAAGATGTCTGCTGTGCAGCAAAGGATGAGTGAGGTGCCAGACCTCTGTCTCCAATTTACAACAGGAGTTTGCCCACAAATACTCTTTCAAGTAGAGTGAAGGGGACTCAGCACCTCAGAAAACTAGAAAGAAAAAGAAAAAAAATAGCAGAAATTATCAGTGTATCAGTCACCCCAACAGTTATGCATGAGAGTCAAAATTCCAAACAAAGCCTTAAAATTTTCAATATCCTTCCTGTTCCTTCATTTTCTTCCAAATTAAATGAAGGAGAGGTGTTTAATGGCTTGGACTTGTGTTCAAGTTTACTGTATTTATTAATTTTTTAGGATTATTGAGCTGAAAGTTCTTTACCTATATGCAAATCTACATTTTAACTTCTGTTTAAGATTAAACATGCATGTCTTTCACACTTCCATGTTGCAAGAATTGCTGGAATTATATTGTTCAAACTGTCAAAAAAATTTGCCTTTTAGAAATCTTTCTCTCACACAAAGAGAAGACTGAAGTTAAAGATGGAGAGTTCAAGAGAAGGAATTGTTACGCTGTAGTTCACCAACAGTATGTGTGTGGCTCTCCTACATCAGAACAAGATTTTAGCCAACCCCAGTGTGACATAAATTTGGAAGCAGAGCCAGGCAGATAGCAAATTTATCACTAAATTGCACTAGTTAAATGCTAGTGCATTCAAACAAAAGTTTCCATTTGAATCACAATAACAGGGTGAGATTAATTCTGTGGAAGATAGTGGGTCCTGCAAACAGGATTTTATGAATTATTATAACCTTAATGGATTAAAACACTAACCCTAACATCTAATTAGCATGGCCCATTTCCTGGTCCTTGGAAGCGATAGTCAGAGCTGCAATCTTCACGTGCGTTAAGTAGCTTACGCAATTACTCTTTATCTCTCTAAATTGCACAGATATGAAATTTGCCTCATTAATGCCAGACCACTTTAGGCAGTCATATTTTTATTGCTGTGCATCATTTGGGTTATTCAATTTTAATATCTTAAAGACATTTGGATATACAGTTGTTACCATTAACCATAAATACACAGACTCACTCATCCTTCAAAATGTATTGTAGAAAAATGAAGTAGAAAAACAGTAACAGAACAGAGCTGAGAAAAACTGTGAAATCTGTAGCTTCTGTATGAGCTCTGCTTACCTCTGTTAGGTGACGCCTCTTTCAGGCTGGAGAATCTCATTCATCTCCAGACTTCTTTTGACTTTGGGGCAGCAGGGGTATTAACATCACTTACATTTGTGCTCCCAGAATTGGACCCAGTCTTGGCAGAGTAGCACAAGCTTGATTTGCGGTTAATTATTTAGCACATATTCAGAATCACCTGTTTTAGCAGGTGTTTTAAACATGCTCTAAAGCAGAAAACAATTGCAAATTGTTTTCAAAAAAGCAATGACAACAAGGATGCAGTTTTGTCCTTTTCATACAAACCAAGTGGGATATAACTAGCTTGCTTGCTTCTCACTCATGTGACTTCATATATGCATTTGATATCAATGGCGATCACCATTGCTGGCTCTTAACTTCACTTCTCACACTTACTTTCTCCAAGCTTTTTTTAACATAGTCTCAGTCCCTTTTGTCAGCAAAGAACTGGGAAACAAAAATTACTTTTTTGTCCTTCTGCTGACAACAGATCATTCTAAAATCTACACGAAGCCTATTTCAGCAAAATAGAAGTGACTCACAGAGTAAGAGTTCCTGGAGTATAGACCTTAGTCAAACAGCTTGATGTCCTTCACAATGACTTTACTAATACAGAGGCCCTGAAGTACTCCTATGTAGTTTCATCAGCTGAACTTTCCCCTTGAGAGAAACCTGAGATTCCCATGAGATCCCATGTTCCATTGTAGTAAATTCCCTTTCATTTCACTAGTAAGGAAGACAGGAAAGCAACAGCTCCCTTTGGCTAAGGGTGTTCTGTAGGCTGCTTGATACTCAGCCATTTTCCAGGCTAATCTTATGATATGTCAAGTGCCGTGAAGTCCTGACACCAGGCTTTTTGTTTCCTGAAAATCCAAGAGAAGCTCTTTTTTGAGAAGAAAACAAAAGTGCTGAGCAAAAATGAAAACCTGATCATAGCTATGTTTGCAATCCTGAGTTACATTTTGAGTATGTATATGGAGGAGAGGCAGTAGAGAAAGCAGAAAGTAACTGCAGCTCTCAGCATGGGCTGCCAAGGCAAAAGAGTGAGCTGCAACAAAAAAAAAACCAAACCAGATTTTGTTACCTTTTCTACCCCAGCTTATAAGTTTCTCACAACCACCTATTACAATATCACCACTCCTCCACACTATCCCTTCTACATTAGCATGACTTATCTTTAACTATGTACCGCTGAAACCTTTATCTCCCTCCAGTTTCTACACTGCCACTGTATTGCAATAGGCACAGTCCTCATCCTGACTGCATAGTCCAGCAAGACCATGTGTCTGCTGACCGGCCACCTGGCTACTGCCTGTCACTTCCAGGTGAACCGAAATAGATGGCTTAGGGGCTGTGGTCAACCTCAGTGGTATAGACTGTTCTGCAGGGAAGAAAAGGATCTGTTTAAGAAAAGAAGCTTAAACTCCATCATTTATGAGCCTCTGCTTCATATTAGCTGATTACAGTAAGTAGTATTTCCTAAAGTTCCTTTACTGCCTCCTACTAACACAAATTAACATCATGTCAAGGCCAAAGTAATGGCTTGTTTCCAAAAAGCGTAATACAGCCAGACGCAGCAAGAGGATATGTGTTTTCTGCTAACACATCTACCTGATTAAAGAAGAGCAGAGTGGCATTGTTTCTTTTTCCTCCTTGCATATTTCCATGCACTACAGCATGTATGAAAGGACTGTCCTTGAGACAAGTGTGCTGCTTATCTAAAGAGGAAAGCCTGGTGTCAGGAGTTCAGGGCACTTGACATATCATAAGATTAACCTTCAGCAAACACAGTTATGAAATGCCATGTTTAATACTAGGGTTATATTTACGTGTTGAAAGACAATTTGTTTCCCTGCTGTAACTGATTTAAAAACTCATCCATGCCATTGTGATGAGTGTTAAGTTAGATGTGAATGCTGATATGTATGAATAAGCAGTTAACCACCAACAAAACTGATGTTCCTGAGGGGAACCCTTTAGAAATCGCATGGGGTTGGACAGCCTTTCTGACTCTTTCGAAGCACCCTTAGAAAAGACAAAGGGGGTAGACCAAGGGGGCCAAATACAGCAACATACCCTCCTGAGGACATGCCATGGGCATGCTCATTGGCCAGCCCAGTAGTCAATAGCCTGTTAGCCCTGCATGCAAGAAAAGCTAGAGTAACTTGTTATCATATTTTGCTCTTCCTGCCATCCTCACTTTTAGACCAGTTTCTTTCACTGACAATCTGGTTTTGCCAGAAGGCTTTTGCCAGTTCTACTGCTCTTTAACATTGAATGCAGGCTGAGATTTAGGATACTCTTGTTTGTGGATCCATCAACATAAGCTGAGGACAAGATAGCAAGAAATGGGCCTGTACATGGATTCCTGCTACGATATTGTTACTACTTGGTGGAGAGGAGAGACAATTCTACTGCATGTCTGTGTTGCTCAGTAATCAGAGGTATGGTCAGAGCATACAGTTTTTAGTTCACAGGACAGAAAATTTGTATGACCTACTTCTGAGAAGACTCATATTCTAATAACATGAAATATATGAATGAAAATATGGAAGGTAGGGCTGGTAGACACTTAAATATGAGTAAGAATAAGCCAGAATAGTAAAATCCTTTGAATTCTACAGTCTAGCAAAAGCTTATCATGTGATTAATTTTGACATCAATGGGAGCAATAATCACAATGTGGCACTTAAAAGCCTTCCAAATAGAAACAGATCTAAGCTTAAACACCTATGACATATAAACAAGTACTTAAATGTTTGCTGAATTATGGATGCTATTCTTTATTTCTTCAAAAATGAAATTATATAATGAAACACAAAACAAATATGTAAGCCTGCTCAGGCTGGTATCCCACAAAATGCTTACTTGGGTAAGTATGTATTTCTTCTCTTCTGGCTTCAGCAAGTCTTTGCAACCTTCTTGTATTTGTGGAGTATCGCATATTTAGGCTGTCTGCTCTCATCCTGGAGAGAGCTACCTTGTCATGGCAGATGAAATCATCAATAGCCACAAATTAGTTCTTAAAAAATGTGAATAGCTGACCTGGCCAATTATACATACCGCAAAAATCAATATCAGCAGCTGTCCATATGCATTGCTTTGCATTTAGATGCATTAAAAATGGAGACATGATGCATTTCTCCTCAGTGACCTGTTTATGCCGTGGGAAGTGAGATTTCAGTGAAAAGTTTAAAAACCTCTCCAAGCTCACAATAACAATCTGGAGAATCACAGCCTTGACTGAAGTTGTTTAACTCTCCCACCCCTCAGCAAATCAAAAGACACTGAAAAAAAGTTAAGGCTAGGCCATGTTAGAAGTAGGTTAAATGAGCAACAGAACAGGACAGAGTTATCCACTAGATAGGTATGACGATAATACTTAGTACCTGGTAATACACTAAGTTTTCTGACACTGGAGGAGCCCATACCAGCGGGCTTATAAAGGCTAACATGCAATTGGAGTGTGGATAATCACTGCCTCTTCATGTCTGAGAGTAGAAGAAAATGTGCTCAAAAATCAAAAGATGGACAAAATACATGTGTGTATTTTGGTCTGGAACCAGACCAGGTAAATATCTTCTATTCTGCCTCCCTTAAGCTGAAATTGAATTTCAGTAGTGTTTGGACCTCACACTGTATTTTTTCACCCAGAGGGCATTTTCAGTTTAAGTTCTGGTTTGACTTTCATGTACTTTTTGGGGGGAGGTGCAGCATGTAAGGAGCAGCTCTGGATTAATGCATTGAAATCTGCTGTAGGTGACATCCTTCTGTCTACATGGCAATAGATCTGGGGTGTAAAGGACTTCCTCTGTGAAATCTATACCAATCGAAGGCTAAAAGTTCTTCCTAAGGAAATTAATCAAAGTAGGATCAACCTATACCCCATTTCCAAAATGATGCTGAATGTCCTTTTTTCTGTACTTCTGTAGAAGCCATTCTGGGTGTTAGCATCTTGGCAAAACTACAGGACTTTCAAATGCCACATTGTCATGGGTTATATTTAGTCAAGTGGTAAATAAAATTGCCCTTTATTTGCAATTCGGTTTATATGGTGCTGTTCCATTTATTTAATTATTTTTTTTTTTAGTTTTCTTTGTATTTTTTCCTCTTTTTTTTTTTTTTTTTCGCTTCTGAGTTTTGAGACCCCTCTAAGTGATGTGACATTTTGGTCCCAATGAGGTCATAATAACTCTGGGTGCTATTTATTGTCACAAGTTTTCAGTCTGTTTCCAGTTGTCAAACATAGAGAAAAATTATTTCCAGTAAAACACATGAACTAATGGAGCAGTTTGCTGGATTGTGGTTAGCTTTGGTCTATACTGGATTCAGCTGGTTGTTTTGTTACTGTTCACTTGATATTTTTATTAGCATTTGCTGAGATGTGTTGCAGCAGCAGCTTACAGGCAGATTAAATAAATAAGGAAAAAGATGATAGCACCCTGAGAAACTAGCAGAGCTGCACTTTGGGAAGGGGGTGACACTTTCCACCTACTGTATCTAGGTGGACGACTTTTTACTTGCACTCTCCCGCCTACCGAGGGATGCCATAATTGTTCCTATTCTGCTGACTGTGACCAACAGCAGTCCCCTGCTTCTCCAGCAGATCCAGATAACTGTTTTGATGTATTGCTGGATGGACAGGATTTGCACTGCCCTGCAGTCCCGCTGATACAAAAATGTCTTTAAGATCCTGCCTTTTGCATCCTAATCTACAAA
Organism: Cariama cristata; assembly: GCF_000690535.1. Taxonomy (NCBI): domain Eukaryota; kingdom Metazoa; phylum Chordata; class Aves; order Cariamiformes; family Cariamidae; genus Cariama; species Cariama cristata. The sequence continues at coordinate 22,787 of NW_009596411.1, forward strand.
GGAAACAGGAAAAAGGAACTTAAACTCCCTGTACTCAGACAGCAATGACACTGTTCCAGCCTGCCCAGTGCTACGATTTCTTGCCTGTGACTTGTAAACAGCATACCATGCAGGAGAAGAGTAACCGGTAAACATCTGCCCCAAGAAAAGGATACTCCATGAGCGACTGTAAAAACTAGATGGATATATTTTGGAAACCATGGACCCTTTAGCCCATCTAGTTCTCTATGGATTCAGCCTGATGTTTTCAGGTAAGCCTTTGCTTTAGTATCTGTAGTCGACTTATCCTGTCTTTCGTTTCACACACGATGTGCAGACAGAACGCATGACTCCCTACTCCTTACTCCAGCACTTATCTTTCTTGATTTAAGTACTTGTGACTGTTTCAGTGAGTCCATTTATCTCTGTGCAGCACTCTTACAGTGAGTGAGGGCAGGGCTGTGGCCCAGCTATTAGGGAGGATTTAGCTACATGTAGAATCCGCTGCTACCTCTTTTTGACTATGGAAGTAATTTATTGACATATACACACATTGCAATGGGGTTTCTCTTTTCTCTAATGATATTAACTTTTTCATAAAGCTCACAACTTTGAAAACATTGGTGTCTTTCCCCAAGAATATCTGCTGTAAAGACAGATTAAGTGTTGACTTTTTGTGTGACTGAGTTTATGGACTGGCTGTGAGGTAGGAAATGTTGACATTTCTAGGTATTCCAGCATCTGATTTTAGACAAGATTCCACAACTGGAATCTAGATGAAAGTCAGTGGACCAAAAGGACAGAAAAATGCACATTGTGTAAGATTAATTAATAACACTTCAAGTACAGGTAAATAATGATTCCATATTATCAGCAAAAGTAATTAGTTTAGCAAATCAGAAGTTAGTCATGAGACATCTGCAGAAAGGTATACAGTAAGATTATACTAATGCAAATTTAGTTTATAGCATTTAGAGCAGTAATGTTAGAGATGCTTTGCTGAAGCTATCAGAGAGTCCTGAGGAAGCCTGCGCTCTTGCCTTTGGATTCTTAGTTGCTCAGCATTTGAGCATTGTTTTCACTATCCATATTTTGATTTTCTAGACAGTTTCTTCTGTGTAACATACCGAGCAAAATCTGTAAAAGAGAAACACAACTCAACCAATAACCTCAGACTCTTAACTCACTCCTAACCGTTTAATTGAGATATGCATAGGTTGTTCCAGTCTATATCACTGTAAACAGGTAATGTGCTGTAAAACTGCAAATGGTGTTGTAATGGAAACCAGATAGTAGCAAGAAAAGGCAGAAGTCCTCATTGCCATGTAACTTGCTTTACAATTTCAAGATCTTCTTGATTAGCAGCATGTTAATAGCTAAATGAAATGATAAACAAATTAGTTTGAGATGTTACTTTTCACATCTGTGGAAGGCTAGAGGTTAATACAGGCAAAAAATATGCTTAAAATCTGTTGAATGCATGTTTGGAAGTATTCTTATCTAGCCGTTGCTGTAATAGGCTGCATGCTGTTTACCAGTTCCTCTTCTGTGGCTTGAGTTTCTTCATTGTTTAGCTGCACATTGATTCAACCTGTTTAGCCCTCAGATCATTTCCAGCTTTTCACTTTAAGGAGATATCTGGTGCTGTAGGCATTATGAATGGAGAAGAAAAGAAAGTCCAGTTACCCCAACTCTTTTTCCCTGTCTCTCCTGTTTCTCTATGTGCTAACATATAACTAATTGACACAGAAAGCAAGCAACGTTCGTTAAGTCACAAGCACGGGAGAAACGAAAGCCAGCTGCAGAGATTAACTATGAACACGGACGGTGCAGACAGCCCAGTACTGAAGAGCTGCTGGTCACTGCCTTTTCCAGAGGGGCTGACTATCGAGGTGTGTGCTGTAGTCACACCCATCTCAACAGATCTGTCAGCTTTCCCGCTTTTGTTTGAGAATGATATCATGTTTCCTGGGGTGAGTGGTGGAAGACAATGAGAGCCCGCTTTCCTCTAGACACTGCAGGCGGAGTCCAGGAAAGCAGGACCTGAGCAGTGAAGGCTTTACACTCAGCGCAGACAGTGAACTGGCTTAACCTTGTCCCTGGGGATCGAGGGCTTCTCTGGGCGTGTTGCTGGGTAGGCACAAAATCCACCCCACCCTTTTCCAAGGTGAAGACCGTCAGCTTGGTTCCTATTACGAGAAATGGCCTTTGATTTAATGTCTTTTTTTTTTTTTTTTTAATAACCTTACTCTATTCACAGCTAGAGCTAAAGATGTGATTTGGAAGGTAACATTCAAAATATACAGGAATGCTTACTTTTGCACTGTATATATAGCCGCCACTTGCCATAGCAAATGTTCAATTGAACTGACAAGGGGCTGAATTTAATCCTGTCGGGATTCTTGAAACTAGACTGAGCACCTGGTTGATGCTCTTCTGGTTGATTCTACTCCAGTCAGTGTTTTGTAGAATCAAAATCATCCTGGCATTCATCCTGAAGTATGGATTCAAACCCCAAGGTTGTGGCTAGGTACGATCTGTTAAGTCCTGACCAAAGAAGAGCTGCAGACTCACCTATTCCCTTGGAAGGCTGAGAATAAAGCAAGGAATGAGCCTTATTTTAGCAAGATGGCCACCATCAGTAAGAGATCTGTGGAAATCAGGAACAATTAAAACCAGTTTCAAGCACATTTCTTTTTGACTGTTTCTGGCAGGGAACAAATACATAGTCAAATGTCTCCATTCTCCAAGACAGACAGAATCTTCTGTGCTTATAGCTCTGCTCTACCAATAATCTTAGATCCGATGACTTTCTAAAAATACTGGATTTTTTTGTGTGTGAGTTAGCTCTTGGACCCATATATGGTAAAAGACTCAAAAGTTTATATTAGCCTTTTAAGAAAATATAACAGTGGATCTAACAATGCAGTGGCACTCAGTGGTAGCTCTCTGTCATCTCTGTTGATGGCTGCATTTTCTTTGGGATCAGCAGGTGTCATCAAAAAACCATAAATTCTATATGTTATTATTATTATTATGTGACTTATTTATGTATTTAGAAAGTTAAGCAGCTTTTAACGTACGTTACCAGACAAATAAGCACCATTATGATGCTGTAGGCTCTTCAAAATTACAGGAAATAATAATTTTTAGTTAGACTGGAAAGTTCTAATAATTCTATTTCAAGACTTGTTTTTCTCTTGTGAAGCTTAACTTCACCAAAAGAAAACCTGTATTAACCTCTGGTTAATGCATGCCTGTGACAATGAACATGAACGCCGTTCTTCCCATAATTAAAGGGACTAGGCCAGTGTGAGTATCTTCAAATATGCTGTTGTCAGACCAAAATGGCATCTGAACTTCCAACAGTCCGTCCTACAGCTGCAGTGCTGGGATTTTGAGCCTCCCACAGCCAAAGCAGTGGACACAAACCACATTTCAGCTTTCAATCTCAGGTATTTTAAAACTATGCTGACTAGATATTACACTGACATACAACCTTTCAGACACCTAAATTATCAAATCACTAAAGTGAATTGAGAGAGAAATTTAAAAACTGATTTAATTCCTTCCTCCTGAAGTGTATGTGATTTGTGAGACCCAGCAATTGCCTGCCACACTTAAGTTATTTACCCAGAGGGAACAATATTCTGGCACTTTTTTAATGAGTCTGAAATTTAGATGGAATTTAGACTTCTCTTGAGATGTAGCCTTCATCTAATCCAGAAATGATGGACCTGCCACAGAAATCACTGGTTGACTCTGTGACCTGCTGAATGTTGGTATTTCTGCACGGTTCTGTCAGGACGATCATGACTACAAAGTCGATGGATCTGTCTTAGGGGAGAAAGAGAGCTATTCTGTTTTAGTTATATTATTGGCTATATGTTTATAAAGAAAAAAGTTCCAGATGTGAATTAATTCATCGCTCTCTGTCTCTGCAGCTGGAAGCCAAAATCAAGAGCTTCAGCCTGTGCACCTACCCTGAACAGAATTACAACAGTGGGCTGATCCTCTCCAGTTCTTTTACTTCTTAGCTTTAGAGTTTGCTTTTGGTGCGTGCCTGGTTCAGACCTAGTGAGAGGCAGAGTAGCTCTCAGGAAGCCTATGTTCCCAAAGGCCTTTTCAGCAGCTGGGAATAGTCAGGAATAAAAAGGCATTGCGTCAGATCCGGAGGAATCAAATCTAAAAGGGTGAAATGAAATCACATCACATTCACAAGTGTTAATATATGCTATTGTTTTAGATACAGATTTCATATATATATATATATGTATATATATGTGTGTATATATACACACAGACACACACTCGTATATTAGAATGTTTGAGTATTTAGTCATAATTAAGCTCGTTGGATGGATTACTTTTTCGCTGAGATTTCATTTCAGGGAAAAACATGAAGTTGTAACATTTTGCAGAGATGGTCTGATACTCATGAGAGTTTCATCTGGAAGGCTTTAGGTGGAGAAGAGGGATCATAGAAGTCAGAGAGACTGACTGCAGCTGAGCAGCTGGCTTTAGGGCAGCGGAGATGTGGAGCTGGTCCTTCATGTGCTCACAATGAGAATTACCTGCGTTGGAAATTACCTGCTCTGTATCAGTCAGATACAGATACCTGCTCTGTATCAGTGTAGACTTGAGCCTGCTTGTCCCAGACCCGTCTCTTTAACACAAAAAACCCTGTTCAGCTTTCCATGGGTAACCAAGAAGTCATTGTGGTGTGGAGGGTGTGGGACAGGCACAGAAGAATGAACCAAAAAAAGGATGCACTTACCACTTGTGCAAGACAGATGTATAGTTCCATGGTCAGTGCCCACTGTGACACAAGATCTATCTGGGACTGGAGGGATGAAAATCTTAGAGAATCTTAGAGGAATTGCAATAAAGAACTGTCCTCCAAAGATGGTATCTACCCTGTGCTAGTGACAAGATCATATTTAGGATGTTGTTCCACTGCAGTTTGAGCGGAAACATACAGCAAAGAACCAGACCGTGTCTGAACTGAAGATCTTCCTCTAAGGAGTTTAAAATGCTGATGGTTTTGCAGGGTACAGATTTGGTAACTGTTCTCCAACTAACACCCAAACTAAGAACATGGACTAATAATGTTAAATAAGGGTCATATCATAAAGAAGTAAATAACCCCATCAAAATTTATTTTGTAATTCATCACTAGGAAATGGAAACACTTTTAGGGTGTGAAGATATTAGGCATTTGCTGAGTTCTGAAAGGATTTTTGAAAGACGGGTTCACAAATGACATTTCTGTATTCAAGGGTAATATACCTAAACCTTTTGTTTGAAGGTTGGTATTTTGCTTGCCTGGTATTTATTTACTTTTTGCATTGTGTCAGTAAGTCTAATGAAGTGGCTTGGTTAATTTCCCCTTTGGAGTGTAACAAGTCTTTCTTGACAGTGCAGTTCCATGTTCACTCCTGATCGTGCTGATGATTTTCTCTTGTGTTATTTTCTGGCTGTCCATCTCAGACCTGAGACTGGTCAGGGACCTTAGCCTCGTTAGTCACAAAGTATGCTTAACACCAGAAACATCTCCCACTACTCTACTCAGAAAAATCAGTAAGTGGCAAAGTGAGGGTACACCACTGTTCAAGCAAGAATGTATTAGAGTATGTCCGTCCAGCAGCCATTGCTCACAGATGTTTCCAGACAGTTAACCTTATGCATGTTGCACATATGCACAAACAACATACAGTATACATGTGCAGTATATATAGTAACTTCATAATGCAACTTACAAGGACTGCCCTTGTTATGGACGCATTTATTCTTGCTTGCAAGTACTTTCTTGATAGTAGTACCTGTATTTAGCTAGCTGCAAATCCAGCCAGATGTAGCTAAACTACAAGCCTGTTCTGCCTGAGCTTTCACACATTCCTTTTTCAGCATTACCTAGCACATTGTCAGCTGGTTGCTCAACAAGCAATTTCTGCTGATACGTTGTTTTCCACTTTACTTGCTTATGGTCAACCAGGCTTAAGGAGAAGTCATGAGAAAGCGTCTTTCTACATTTTGGTTACTTACACACATGCATTTCATCACCCTCACTGGGAAACCCCCAAACAAGATACACCAGTGTTTCTTTTCTAGCTTTTTCATCTTAAAAGATTGCTTTGATGGTTTGTGAAACAACTGAAATGCAGAGAAAACAAATGCACTCTATTTTGCAAGAAGGCAGTTGCATTCCCTTCAGCTGCTCCAGATGTACCCAAGGGCCTGTAAGAAACCATTAGCCTCAGTAGCTTTCACAGAATTGTGGAATGGTTTGTTTGGAAGAGACCTTAAAGATCACCTAGTTCACCCTGCCCTGCCTTGGGCAGGGACACCTTCAACCAGACCGGGTTGCTCAAAGCCCCATCCAACCTGGCCTTAAACACTTCCAGGGATGGGGCATCCACAGCTTCTCTGGGCAACCTGTTCCAGTGCCTCACCACCCTCACCGTGAAGAATTTCTTCCTAATATCTGGAATAATTATTCTAATCTAAATCTTTCCTCTTCCAGTTTAAAGCCATTACCCATGTCCAGTTTTGACAGACTATTTTATTTTTCACACTTGTGCTCTGGTCTTCCCACTGCTACTAAGTAGCAAAGTGATGTTCTGTCACTAATTTTTTCTCCCTTATTAGTTTCACAATACCTTCCCTCCATAAATAATGCCCTATTTCTAAGGGCAAGAGGTCTCAGTATTTGACCTGTGAGCCATCCCACAGCTGCCCAGTAGCATCGCTTAAGATACAAGCAGTAAGCTTCTTTCCGTGGACAAGAAGAAAGGTTTTATTGCAAAACCTGACTTTTTGCTCACTTATGACCTGTTTTTCAGCAGCATTTCTGCCTCCTTTTTTTTTTTTTTTTTTTTTTTTTTTTTGACCCTGTTGCTGGTGCTACTGTGTGGCAGGGAATCTTCATCTGTTTGGGTAATAATAACTTCAGCCTTGTTTTCCTGTGGAAGACTGAGCTGTGAGAGGTGAGGTTGGCTCACTGGGACAAAGCACCGGAGCTTGTGCTATGCTTGCAACCCAGACGAAGTTTCCAAGACACTAAGAGAATATCGAGCCCATAAAATGAATACGTGATTTCAAAGCTTTCCCCATGTTATTTACTTTTTTAAAGAATGAACAAAAAATAACCAAGATTGATAAGAAAAATGTTAAATGCACAGAAAAAGAGCAAATAAATATTGCCAAATTGTGGTGCGGTGTATATTCCACTCTCCATATGAAAAATATCCCTAAACAGCTAATGTTTTGCATTAGTTTCTGACTAGCTTTAATATTAAGTGAGTACTCTATTTTTTCTTTTTTTCTTTTTTCTTTTTTTTTTTAAAAGGAGAATAGACATGGGGATTGGGTCTCTATTTTGTTAACTTCCTTATATTTCACTACGTTATTTCCACCCTGACTATCTTTCAAACTGGCTAATTAGTTAATTAAAAAAAATCAATGTAATTTATTCAGTATTGCACTAAGAATTAATCAGATGCTATACTTCTTCAGCAAAATTGTTTACATGATTGCCATTTGTATTTCTAAATAGATTAGCTAAATTCTTTTAATCTAGTGTGTGATTTTATACAGAAAAATACAATTGCGGAGGGTAAAGGTGAACTTGTAACTACAAAGCAAGACACAACGAGAAATACTGAGATGCAGGCTATTTAGCAAGTTAGTTTTGTTCTAAATCAAAACCTTATTCTTTCAAGCAAAGGGAGTTCTTGGGGTTGTTTTTTAAGAGACTTGAAGGAGGAGGGGTTAATGACATGGCAATCATCTGGGATGTACATTTCCATCAGTTTCAAAATGATCTTTAAATCCTGTGGTGAGTGTCATATGCAACTGACTGTTTTACTTTCAGCATAACACCAAACCTAAACTAAGCATAGATTCTATTTTTTCCCTCCTTGTATGTTTTACATTCATATTCCCAGATAGTTAATAGCGGAAATAATTTGTGTTCCAAACGATAAGAGTAAAAAAAAAAATTAGAGTTGCCTAAACATTTCAAATTACAATTTTATTCCCCTTGCTTCACCTGATGAAAAAAGGGGTGGAATTTACTAGAATTTTTGACCTCTTCCTCTTCTCTTAAATAATTAGTACTTTAAAAGTATTAATCTTTCCGCTTACCTCTTCCCACAGCTCTTTTTCCTCTGTCGTGCTCCAAATACCAAGGGAAGAGCTTCCAGCTTATAGTGACTTCAAACAATTAATAATAAAGCTCTATAAATATAAGAAAAATAAATATATCATTAGATGTGTAATATCTAAGCAATTTATTTCCTTCCACTACTACTCATTAATAATTAAAACATTTACTCAGAACTTGCAATTATGGACTAGTGATTAAATATGTGTTTGGGGGGCAGTGAGGTATGGTCATCCTTTACAGTGATGGAGCTGGCCAGTCTGGCTGCTTGCTATGGTAGAAAAGTGTTCGCCACTCCACAGTAGTGAACACTTCTCCAATTAACAGGCAACTTTGCAAAGGCCTCACATTAGGCAGAAATTGTCTTGAATATTTCCATGTTTCTCTGGGGACCAGATAAGAGTTAACACTGTAAATTTGGAATTGTTTGGGCAGGGACTTTCTGAGATGAAAGGTCAAATCATAACACTTTTCTATTCTCATAAGACTTGCTGTGTGTTCTCATCTATGGCACTAAATTATGTCAGCTCGAGATTGCTGCATTGTATTATTCCTGAACTTGTGTCTAGCACCAATTCCAATCTAGGGAAGTGATGTTTTAAACTTTATCAGAGACTTTCTTACTCTTTGAGCAGACCTGTGTCTGGGATGTGTTCCAGGGAATTTCTGAGAGCTGTTTCTTCCAGTTGGTCCTGGCTGAGTTTTTTTGGTGCAACACAGCAGAGAAAACATGGTGACTCTGTGCCGGTATCAGTGGCATTTTGGTAGGGAATGAGAACACACAGGGGCTGCAGAGATAGCGTGATACACACTTATTCTCTGTTCAGCACAATTTTGCCAGGTGAATACGTACTAGACAACCTGTGACAGATATAGCCAGGTATCACCTAGCAAGAGAGTGCACAATCCTGTAGCTGAGTGGGCAAAGAGGAACTGCAAATGTCTCCCTGCATTCATTTTGCCATCTGGGTTATAGTAGGTGTGCTATTATTTAAATTTACTGGTTTAAAGGATGCCATTTTCTCTGTGCTGGAAGAGCTCAAAGCACTGCATCACAATGAGTGTGTGTCCTAAATACTAGGTAATTAATCCTTTCTGCATAGTATCTCCCATTTCCAGCACAAGTCTTCTGCAAGTGCTCTCTTTTCTGAAAATCTATTTGCACACACAGCAAATTGCCTTCCTGATAAGTCAGTTCTTCAAGGACCAGGGCAGGAGTCAAAGGACTTTTTCAAGGAAGCACAGAGGATTGTCACTGGTACAAAGACAGGCCGTTTCCTGTCTGGCTTTTTTTTGTGCTTTCCTCAGAGAGCTAAATCCTGTTGTCCTAATTTGGTCCTTACATACTAAAATTCTTCGTTAACATCAAGGATAGGATTTACCTAAGCTTTATCAGACTAGGTAAATTACTTTTTAGTAAGAACAGTTGGGTTAGTTTATATTGCATTACCAGAAAGAGATCCCTAAGCATAAAGCATCATCTCTAAGCATAGAACATATGTGCATTTTACACTTTTCTGTTTGTTTTTTTTTTTGTTTTTTTTTTTTTTTTCCCACTATCTGAGGGCAGCAACTCTCAGTGGAGTCAAAGAAAGCCTTCCTACCACCTTGGAGGCCTTAGGCTGACTTTAAAATGCAAGTCCTGCTGCTAGGGTGCTTTTTTTTTTTTTTTTTTTTTTCAAAATATACCTAAAGCATAGCTTTTCTAGTGCAAAACTTTCACTTGGACATATTTTAATTTCTACTTGCAATATATTCCAGCTATGAAACCTTAGCTGCTAAATCGTGCTTGGCATATGATTCTATGCGTATGCATAGATATTACTCCCTTTTAGATGCAGAAAGGCCTTCTAGTGCTTCTCCAGGAAGAGATGAAACTCCATCTGTGCTCCATCTGCTTCACGCAGGTGTCTGCATTACTCTGCAGTGTTTAATATGACAAGAAACAGAAAAGTATGCAGCAAATGCCCTGAATCTGATATGATATTGCTTTGCTATGTCTTGCATAGGGACCAAAGGCAACATGAAAGCTAGTCCTCAAAACTCAGACTTCTCCTACTACTTTTTCTCAGCATATTAAAAGATTGACATGGGCGGGGGGGGGGGGGGGGGATTATTTTCACCTTTCAAGCTGTGTTGGAAGTCAGAGGAACAGAGAAATGCTAAAGAAATGGAACGAGCCCTGAATGAGCAGCTATCCTCTAAAGGACCACAGCAACTTGGGCCCATACCTTTGTGTTGGAAAGACCGTTGCAGCTCTGTGCCCTGTGGATGCTAGGCAGAAATACCAAAATATTTCAGTTCTGATCCGCAGCACCCTGCCTGACCTCAACACAGATAATCACGTCAAGTCATGGAGTCTGAATCCAGATTTGATTCTGAGTTTCACAAAAGTTTGCAGAAATCAGGATCTTGCACCTTATGATTTTAAGAATATCTCTACCTGGCATGTGATCCTTGCTGATATAAACTGAAGTCCTCTGCTTTCAATGTCGGTGACTGTTGAATTACATCTGCCTTCAGCTGATGCATCAGACCCGTAGTAAGAACACAAATGTTCCTCATATAAAAGTAAAAACGTTGTGATAAATGCGATATAAAATGAATGCACGTGTCTGGCCTTATTTCTATTACAGTCTTCTTCAAATTTCTTCAAAAAATTTATTTTTGTAATGTGCAGCAGGATGAATAGACTTTGCTGGCCTACACCTTTATGCAAAATTTACTTTAATGGCCGTCGCATCCTTTCCAGAAGGTTTCATTTCTCCATTAGGTAACTGCAAGTTATAGGGGCAGGCACATTAAAGGGTGGTAACTGTGGCAGACTGGCTGGGTGTGGTGAGTGTCAGTGTACTGCCAAGATACTTCAGTCCCCAGAGAGGTTGCTGGCATTGACAGCAGAGGAGGACCTCCTCCCTTGGCCCACGCACGACAGAAACACACGCAAAGGCTGCAGTCAGCACTAAGACCTTTTGATCTCCCTTATCTAAGACTATACCCTTTCCTTCCAATCACAGAAACATTTGGAAGCTAAATGGCACTAAATATTGGGTCTTTCTGTGTAGATAAAAAATATACCTGTATCCAAAGCAGGAAAACAGATGTGATGAATAAAAGAAATCAATTATTCTTTGTGTTTCAGCTGGAAAAAATGTTACTGTTTCCTTTCTCCTTACCCTGAATTTCAAAAATAAAGGGAAATGCCTGTTATTTGCAAACTATTGATTTTAGAACTGTATTTCCCTCCTGCTATGCGCATTTGAACAACTAAATCTCTACCACTCCACCAGAAACTGTTTTAATTAGGCTTGTATCTATCATTTTCAAAGAACTTTCATATATTTCTGGCAGTTCTGTTGATCAAAGGGAACCATTTTGATATTGACTTAAATCTAACCTCAGAAAAATGGCTTTACTAATGCCACCGTTTTGCTCTTTGTTTTCGAGAAAGTTTCTTTTTGCCATGGTTCTTGCCACTGTCTGTTAGGGCTTTGAATAGTTAACATGTGACTGACTATGAAATCATTAATCTAAATTGATAACACAGCTGAAAAAAAATACTCCAAGTGTTCCAAGTACTAACTACTCTTATAACTGAAAGACGTATCTGCTTTACATCAATTCATACATATTAAATCCATGTAAAGGACATAAAAGAAACACTATTAAACTGGCAACCTTATGATCTCCTGACCCTGTTACCAGCAAAACACCATACTTGAGGCATTTATGTACATGTCTAACTATGCAAGGATCTATCCCCTTCTGCAACCCATGGTTTTCCTTGGGCTTCCGCAGCAACTCTTAGAAGAAATTCCACAAGTTTGTGGGGATTATTTCCTCCTCTGAGAAGAACAAACTCTATCTGTTCATGACATAAGAAGTAAATCCTAAAGTCAGTGTAGCACAATAGTTATTCTACAGTCTTCCTATTTTGCATGAAAGCTGTGCAAGACACCAGCCAGAGAAACCCTGAATACTGGATGAAACAGCTTATTTGATGATTCGATCAGCCACGTACTCAAACTCTGCAGTTATATTTTTTCACTTGCTGCTTTTTTCCTTAGGCAAAGTGGAAGCGGCACTGGACCTCATACTGATCAATTCATTCCCTCTGGTTGGCAACTCTGAGACATCACTTATCTGTATAACTTCCAAATGGCGTTCCCGTGAGTCTATCACAATAGACCGAGACCAGGAGGATGTGACAAACCAGCACCGAGAACCACTGGAAGTTAATGAAGATTCAAAGAGAGCAACAGCCAAAACAGTGGTGTGGAAGAGGGAACAGGCCAGTGAAACTATTGGAGCATATTACTGTGAAGGGAAATTCAAGGATGAGGTGACAAGGATACATACCATGAAGATGCCGCTGGGAGGTACTGTATGGTAGTCAGATCTGAATTTTGCATGTCACTGCTTGCAGACTGGCATTTATCCCTGGTTGACACAGGTGGGCACAAAACATGCCTCCAGAGCAGGCAAGGCAGTCTGGAGCCAACAAAACCAGGCTTGGCTCCAGCCCATGGTTTTTTTTCTAAAATGCAGAGACAACTACTCGATACGAGCTGCTAGTCATTTCCTTGTGGAAATTAGTCAGACACTTGTAGGTGTTCTGTGTGTATCTGGCTACTGCCAGGAACACAAAATGAGGTGGCAAATAAGGCAAGTACTGGCCTCACTGACTCCATGAAATAACACCTGTGGTAACTACTGTACTGGGTTTTTCACATTCCCAGAGTCTTGACTTCTAAACATGCTTCCATTTCAAAGTCTTGACAGGTCTGACACGCAAAGAGCAAACATCGCTCTCCTTTTTTTTCAATAAATGGACAACCTAAGCCTAGAAAATAACTGCCTTGCCTAAGGTTCAGTAAAACTACAGATCAGCAACATTAGATCTGCATGGTCTGTGTCAGTATGAAAAAAAACAATCCATCTCAACACTGGAAAGAAACTCCAGACAAGTTTCCTAAAATCTAAGAAGGTTATTCACAAAAATCCATTATGGATTTCACTGGTGACTTGGTTTTGGTTTTAAGGTTATGAACATTAGAAAGAATAAATATGGCAGGGAGATGCTGGGATAAGAAGGTGGGATTTCCAAGGTCCAGTACTCTAGCCATTAAATTGCATTTTCTTATGCACAAAATTTCGCTTGTCTTTGGACCTCATTAGACTCTGGGACAAGTTCCAAAGCAGAGGTCACCATAAACTACAGAGAAATGCAAGAAATTTTGGCTAATTTTCTACAGCAAATCAAGTTTTCAAAACTTCAGCCTGTTTTTAGTAGACTTCACTGTATTGCTAATGTTTTATGCCACGGCAGCTGGTCTGTGAGGAGACTTGATGCTTTTAGTCTTTCTTTATAAGGTTTTAGTAAGAGCAATTATCATTGTTGGTATCTCCTGAAATTATGTAGCAAATTTAGAAAAATATGTTTTTAATTTTCCGAGCTACAGCTAATGTCTATAGATTTCTTTTAGTATGGGAACGTTAGAAACAAGGTGAGCAGGACAACTGCATTTATGTTTTATCTGACCAAATGCAGTCTTTGAAAATTTGGACTGGTCACCAAGAAAGCTCTGCAGATGCAGGCTGACAACTCCATTACTTCAAAGGAGGCTGCAACGAGGAGGAGATAAGGTAACAGTCCATGGAAACCGAATGTGATCCTGCCTGTGGCAGAATGCCAGTGAGCTGAGCATATCTCTGGCTGTTGCGTAGAACAACCCCCATGGGTGGAAGAGTGTCTTCTGAATCAGTGAGGTTTTTGCACTTGGTATCTGTGGACCTAGGAGCAGAGAATTTAAAGTAATCAAACTTTCAGAGCTTCTTATGTGACAGACATTGTTCTAAATAGAACTAACACTACATTCACACCAGCAGTAGGTAGGTTTCTTTGAATCATTTCTGTGTTTAAATCCATTTCTCAGATTTTCTCTGCAAAAGCTTTCACTGACAAAATTTGAGCCAGCAACTCGCCAGTGAATGTGTGTAATCTAATCTGGCTAGGTGGGTGAGAAAGAGGCACAACAGAAATTCTCAAAGCTATTAAAGTGCACAGAAAGAGGAAGAAGAGGTCAATGAAGGACTGTGAGGTTTGGCAAAGCATCTGTAGTTGGAAAACATGCCTTTTTCCCTTTTACTGTTGTTGTCTGAATAATTTTTAAAAGCAGAATGTGTTTTTCAACACCAAAAATTGAGCAAGAGTTGAAATGTGCAGTTTCCCATTAAGGATACAAAAGGCACAGGAAGGAGAAACACTTCTGAAAATCCAGCCACTGTTTTGCAGTTTTGGGGCAAGAAATTGCTGAAACACTCACTAAGCATTAATCATTTGGGTAGTCTTACTGACTAGTGGGAACGGTTATCTGCCTGATTATGTACCTATTTACACAAGTACAGTGAAGATTTTTGCTGCATAATACGGAAAGATAACAGGTTCATTTTCCTACTTTACTCTACGCATGTGCCATTCTGAAAGTAACGAGTCCATTCACCTGAATTCTTTATATTGTAGCATTATGGTTACACATGTAATATTCTTACATGCAATGAGAGGGATTATGCTTTATATATGTATAGGGAGTTATGCTTATACTGTATACTGCACACATGTCTAGGACAGAACACTATATAGCCTGTTCTGTATCTAGTCAAATATAATTTATGCAGTTTCTTTACACGATAAATGTGTAATTTCATACTTTTTTTAAATGTATGTACAATTGAGTTTCACCCACAGAAACTCTCTAGAGCAAGCAAAGGGACAATAATGGAAATGCTAGAGACAGAACATTATGGCACTTGCCCTGCAAGTCAGTTCATTATGTCTCTATAAGGAATTGGCACACTCGAGATGTGAAATCATGAAATGCAAGTTGCAATCTAAAAATACGTTGGAACTGAGCACACCAGGGAGTATGCGTTCCTTTCCATTGTGACAGTACTCTGAAGAAAAAGTCTTGTGGTTAAGCTAAACAACATACAAAGAAAAGAAAATGGGAATACAAAAGTTCAATATCTTGTTAAAACAATTAGCAATGCCTCTCTAAATTTGGTCCAAAAAACACTGCAATTAAAACACTTAGGATAACTTGTAACTAGCAATTCATTTTGGGAAAGCTGTTGAATTTTCTTTTCCTAAATAGATCATGATTTTCACCATGCATTTGTTATTCATAAATAACTTCTACCTCAGGAACTGACAGTAAGTTGGGACTGCTTTCAGTTTTTGTTGACCTGTTTCTAATGAAATCTTATTTCCTTATTCTATATTAGAATTTTCTGGTTCTCTAAGATGCAAGTTCAGATACCAGTGCCTCGGTTACATGGAAAATGCTCAATTCCCATACATGTGCTTAGTATCACGCAGGAAGAGAAAAAACTATTGGATAGCACTTAGAAAGGAATGTAATCACGTGGCAGAGGCTCACAGCATAAACACTAGAAGACCACAGGGGATGGAAATTCCATTGTGCAAAGAACTGTGAGTTTTCAATAGTTGTCTTATTTCTGATTAGAAATAAAACACTAAAAGGTCAAAATTCTCAAGGAAATAAAATTCTGGCAGAGATGTTGGCTTGGATTGATAGAAATGTCTTCATTTTTAATCAAATTTTCTTTCTTAAATTTTACATCACATAACATAACACAAACATTTTGATTTTTAATTAAAATGCCACTCTGAAATGGAAGTATTAAAATGTTCTTTCCTCAAATATTGCAAGAATACTACCCTTTTTCCCCCCTCAGATTTTACAAAGTAATATTGTGGAGATACTAACACAGTTTCAGCCTCACACAAACTTTGATGTAGCATCTACCTGCTCATTTTTTACAGCTCTAATACATTTATAATATAATAGAAAGTTAGTTCACCATTATTCTCTGCTTTCTGATCCTATCTCTGTGTATTTCTTTGTCACTGAATTCCAGCCACAGACTCCAAATTTGTTTTCTGTAAGCATTAGTATGAATCAAAGTATACTTTATTGACTTTTTTCTAAAAATGAACTGAAGAAAAGAGGCATGACTATAAATAAATGGCTATTTTTTTTATCCGTAAGTTGTCTAACAGTTCATACTAACTTGTGTGTGTGTTCCTTAAGCAAAACATTCCCTGTGAGATAAATGCGGTTTTAACAGACATGGAACCTGTGCAAATGCAGAGCTGACTAGGAGTGTGAATGGCTCCTCAAGGATTCCTTCCAGCTGAGTCTCAGATGGTTCTTTTTGTTGGAAAGGTCCCACTCACCTTGCTGGGGAGGCAGGTGGCTGCAGAACCAGGCTCCCAGGAGCTGAAAAAAACCAGGATGCAGGACAGACTTACCCGAGAGGAACTTGCAGAGGAGGAACTCTAAGGCTAAACAGCCTCAAAACCAGAAAGAGAAAAGGGGCTGGTGAAAATCAATGCCTCACTCCCCTGGGTGCTCTAAAAGGGGAGGTATAAAGGTATAACATTCTCACTCAGATAAAGAGCTGAAGAGTTTGGAAGTTAACTTTACCTGATTTTTAGAAGATTTTCTATATTTTTTTTTTGCTATATGACACATCAATGACAGTATGGCATCAGAGCTGAAATGGTCAGAAAACCTGAATTTGCCCTCAAGAAACTTCAAAGCTTTCCCTTTCCAACTAAATGAAAGGAAGCATCATTAACTTCTAACTTGTTTCAAAGTAATGTTGCAATTAAAATTATCGTTTCACTTATTTCGGAAAGTACTACTACTTAACATTTTTCTGTTCCTTCCCCAATATCCTTCTAATCATTTTTTTCCAGTAATAATGATAAAGAAAAGGCAAAAATTTTGAGAAAAACCCTCTATCTACAACTTTCTTCTTTTTCTTAAATCAACAACTATAAACAAATGTATGAAAGTACTTTCCTGTTTAAGCAGGAAAATTAATTTCAATCTCCTAACCAGAAAATTGAAAAATATCACCAATCTAGACAGTTCCTCCTACAGAATTTTTATTTTAATTAAGCCACATTTTCAGATTAGAATATTTTGGTAAAAGTAGAACTGGCTGTGAGTATGGGGGTTTTTTTGTTCTTAGTGCAAGCCAACACTGTCAGTATTTATAGAAAGCATGGTGAACTAACACAAGCACAGACTTATTCCATCTTACTGCGTCTCCCCCAGACCCTGCATGACTGTGGTCTCTTGAACTATCTTGAGTGTTCTGCATTATAAAGCTTAAACAGAAAAGAACTGAGTCACTCAGGGTATTTGTTTGCCAATGACAACTTGTTCCCTATGATACATTTTCCAATACTTTATTCAGTCTACTTTAAGAATGTCTCAAGGGATGAAGAAACTGGGGAAAGTGTTTTACAGCCAGTTGGAGCTGCTAGTTAGGAAACGTTGCCAGTTACTCAGCCAAAATCTGATATTTTTTCTTTTTTTTCATGCTCCAGGTCTAGTGGCAGTCTATTGTTTCAGGGTATAGGTGAGTCCTCTGTTTTTGCCAAAATACAGAGTTGAGGTTGCTGGTGGTAAAGAGCCAGTGTGTGCTGTAAGGAAATTTAATTGTCAAAATCTGAGTCAGGGTCATGCTGTAAACCATTCTCAGCTTTCAGCCTAGAGACCAGATAGAGACAATAACTGCTGTTATTTATCCCATACTTTGTTCTGTTCTGTTTTCAGCCTCATTCCACCCGGTGGCATTAACTGTTACAGCAAATAAGGGAGAGCATGTGAATATTTCCTTCATCAGAATGGCAGCAAAAGAGGAAGATGCAGTGATCTACAAAAACGGTAATTAACCTTTCTGTCTTGTCTTTTCTCTTCCTGCTATCATTGTCTTAGCCAAGTGCCACGTAACTGTTTCAAAGTCATTGCTGACGGTGGCCATGCTGTGCAACTGGAGAAGACATAATTCCTCACACTTTTAATATTCCCTAAAGGAGCCATTTGCCATACGCAGTATATTGAGGTAACCTGTTTCTGTTCCACCAGAATGCCAAATCCTCTGTTTATACCTTTGCTTTGTTTCTCATTTTCCTTTTTGATTTCCTTCTATATCCCCTTATATATTTGTCTGGATGATTTTAGCATCTTTTTTTTTGCTCTGCCACTGTGAAGGCCTAGTTACTACATCTCTCTTTGTATTTCTACTGCCTTTTAAGTGCATACTTTTCCTTCTTCAAGTGACTTTTAGAGGCCATTTAGCTTCTATGATATTCTTCAGGCTAAGGAATTAAGCACTGGTAATCTGCTACTGGAAAGGCAAAACTGTCAACAAAATCTAATCCTTATTTCATTCAACTCAAAAAATAGTGAAGTTGTAAAATTTATGACACCCACTTTTCTATCTAACATGGCACCTGAAGCACATGTAACTCACTGTTCAGCTGTGCATTGCTTCTGCTTGACATTTGGAAATGTGTGCAGTTTGCTATCTGCCTCCTGTAGAAATGTAGTAAAATACGGGTCATAAAAACTCACTGTGCCTTCATACTTAATCAGAATGTTAGACCCCAACAAATTATATTTGTGGAAAGCACACATAATGTACTGGTCCATCTTTGTCTAATGACAGTCTAGCTTACAGTGAGGTACCAGGAAACAGGGAGTAAATAGAGGAGGATGAGGTAAGGAAGTGTCAGCACACTGTGAAGAATGCGTGCACTGCATCAGCCTCAACCCCAGTTACTGAATACTTCGAGCAGTTTTCTACAGGTTGGAAGAGAAAAATAACCAAAAAGCGTCTTTTGAAAAGGCAATATGCAAAGCAGAATTTCTTAAAGACCTGTTTCTTCACTCTTCAGAGATTCAGCTATGGCTCCAGTGCACAGTGGAGAAAGTTTGCCATCACTTGTCCTTTCAGAGTGCCTAGGGAAATTTTGTGATCTCCTGTCAGCATTGTCTCGTACAAGAACCAGCTAATATGTCGGAGCAGGAGTGCTTACATCATGGTGCTGCTTTAGCTGGGATTCCAACTGGAAATTTGGCAAAACTCCTCAAATTAACCTTGACTCTGGATGGTCAGTCAGGTTCTCCACCTGTGATTGCAGCTGAACTAACATCCCTGAGGATTCCTGATACAGCAGCTGGCACAGAAGAGAAAATACTTGTCCTCCTATATTTAACTGTTACAGTCTTTCACCTCAGTCACTTAAACTACCACTTTCCCCTTGCAGACCCTCACAAAGGCTGTCTAGAGAATGAAACTGTTTTGCTAAACAACATTGCTTCAAGACATTGGCATGTGCCATCTTGGAAAACAAATCACAAAAACTGAACGTTGCTAACAGGCTCTGAGTATAAGGCTTTCTTAGTACTCTGCTGGCAAGCTCATTTTGCAGCTTGTAACTCAAAAGATACGCAAAAAACCCCCACAGTTACAGAGCTAATCTCTTTCATTCTTTGCTCTTTTTCCTTGAAGAACTGTTATGTGTTGTCATGGACTAAACTGACCTAAGATCTATTTGCTGGTTTGGTTATGATCGTCAGCAAATTTTTATATTTCAAGCCTGCCTGAAATTTCATTCTAGTCAAATTGATAGTAAGGTCGTAAGTATGATCACAGACAGTAAAGGTCCTGCCTGATGCTGTTTACCTTCTAAATTATTTCAGCAAAGTCAAAAAAGTTGTTTCATTATCAGTGTAACCATAAGGTGATGTAGAAGGTAAGAGCATTTGATTTGTGGGAGTATCGTCTGGTTAATGGTCATTCGCTATAAAAGACTAAGACAAGAAATGAGAGAAGTAATAAACAAACAGACATACAAGTCCTAAGGAGTAGCAAAGAGAGAAAACATCAAAGGGCAGAGCTCTCCAGCTTCTGAGGGCCACTAAAGGAACAGCACAAAGCCCTAAGCAGCTTCAGCAAGAGCTTCAGAGGTATAAGAAGTGGGAAGCAGGATTATCATGTGTCTGAGAAATATTATGGCATGATTGAGAGGGACTTTGAGCACGTGTGAAATAACGAGCTATTTAGACAAAGAGCCAAACAGAAGAAAGGGAGGGCTCAAAGGGAACAGGAAAGGAACAAGCATGGGAAAATGGGGCAGGAGGCAGATAAAAGGTGCCACTGGTCTGGCCAAACTCTGCATTGCAGTTGGTCTGATCTTATTAAACTTTATTCTTAACTATTCTTCAACATAAGTGTGCTCTCTACCTGGTACGCATATGTATAACCTGCTAGTGACCTTCAGGCCGGATTAGAAGGCATAACAGGTTTGACTGTTAATAACCGGAAACTCATGCCGGGGCCTAAAGGGGCTTGTATATCTGGGGCCAGCAACCAGAAAGGCTGAGTGTCTAAGGCCACTTACGTCAGGGACCCATTTATGTGTGCATGTGTGACACTAGTGAACTTCAAGACAGGCTAACCAGCGAGTAGGATAAGAGATCTGAGAGCCAGCTATGAAAGAGACTGTAGGTCCAGGCTAGCTAAGACCCAATTTTGGATGTGTGAGCATATGAGATCTGCCAGGAAGCCTGACAAGTGAGAATAGGCAAGCGAGAATAGGGTCAGGCTGCCTGGGTTGTTCATGTGTGTGTGAATCCTGCATGCACATGCAGTACCTGTGAAGGCACAGTTCTGCTGTGTGGCTCTGTTGGTGGCTGGCTTTGTTGGTAATGTGTAAGTGTCTGTGAGCATGTGCAGGTATGGTTTGGTCACAGCTGGCTGGACCTGGCCTTAGCCAACTGCAGCAGCCTTGCTTTAACAGACTGGAGTGGAAGGACTTCCAGGGGTCTTGAAGTCCACTGGATGTAGCTTCTCTCTGACAGCAATCAATGTTCAAATATTGTTACATGGTGATCCAGAGGGATGGGAGAAGACCAAATGCTATTGCCTTGCTTAGCAAGCATGTATGACCAACTACAGTGAACCTGGAATAACATAGATAAGCTCCCTTGGTGAAAAAAAGCAGAAGTGACAGAAACATGTTAGGTCTGGGAAGAAAAGATAAAGCTATGTTGTGTTCTTCCTGCTTTGGTTTGCTAAGTAGGTCTTTGTGATATTCAGATTAAATAGGACCTGGCTGGCATTTGCTATTTGACTCCTTCCAGCCACACTAGAGTCGTTACAGATGGTCACCCCTCACATCAGGAAAGGCCAAGAAATTAAATGAACACTTCTAACTACTACACTCTTAGCAACATTCCTGTAAAGCAAGACTGAACACAAGGTTGGTTGTCCCATTCATCCACTAAGTATCCTTAAGATCTAACTTCCTTTTTACTTGCACCTCTCCAATTATCAAAAACTAGTATGGCTGAAGATCTGCCAGCAAATTCGTGACTAATAAATAGATTCTGCTGCTTAGCTCATCCCAGCTGTCCTTACTCAGTAACCAATGCAAGCTCATTTCTGTTTGTAGAGGGTGAATGACTTCTGTCTGTTTTATCTGTGTGCTCCTTCCCCAGGTTCCTTCATCCACTCTGTGCCCAGGCATGAAGTGCCAGGGGAGCTGGAAGTCTCCTATCCCCAAGTTCAACCACAGGATGCAGGGGTTTACTCTGCTAGATACATAGGAGGAAACCTCTTTACTTCTGCTTACACAAGGCTTATTGTAAGACGTAAGTTCCATTAATGTGTGCTGATGATTAATTGTTTAAAGTCATAAGGAATCTGAAATGAAAGATATATTGTGCCCAAATAAGGACCAAAAATCTTTCTTGGCATAAGCTGCCATCAGATTATGTGAGGAGAAATTTTTTTCCCAAGGATCTTTGGTACAATCTGGTACTGATTTAAGCAGCTGAGAGAGAAAAAATTTCAGATGTAGGTTTAATTCATCCTAGCTATTGCCAGGACAGATAGATCATTTCTCAGCATCTGAGGTTTTCAAACACACAAGTATGAACAAAAAAGTTGGCACTGGATCACCCCTGAACATAAGACGTGAGTCTAAGCATAAAATAGGAATTTTCAAATGTCTCTGTTCCCTATAGTAGGCTATACAGAAACCCCATTTATCCTAAGATTTCTCATTTTTAATATACATTATTGTAATTTCACAAACTACCTCAGCCTTAGCTAGCTCTTAAAGTTCACCTGCCAGTGGATGACAGGACCAGTTTACAATACAGGCTGATATTTTCCATTAAGTATTCTACATGTCTTGTAGCTCCTCCTTCTATGTCCATTTTCATCAGATATAAAGAAAACTATGTTCTATTAAATTGGATAGAAATACAGAACTGATATGGAAAAATGAACAGCTGTTCAAATATTTTACATTATGGAGAAAATGTTTCTGATGGCAAAATGTATTTTACTTGCTAACATCCACAGGATACTTACAGGAGTCACAAATGAATTAATATAATGCCCCAAATTTGGATTTTGAAACTATTGCCACCTTACTAAATAAAATAGTCCAAGATCTGTTCTCTACTCCAGTGCCAAACTGCACAGCAGAAGACTTACCCATAAATTCTGCCCCCTGCCCTGAAACAGGATTTCGTCTTGCCTGTCCTGCCTATTGGGAAAACTCCTGGGGCACAATCTGGGAGAGCGGTAGGAAGCATACTAACAAGAGAATGGATGATTACATGCCACTGCTCAAACACATACATATCCTGTCTTTCTTTTAATTAGCATTATAGACACAGACTGATGATTTTCAGCAAAGCTTTTTTTTTCAAGTATCTACATGTAAGAATTTCATTCCAGGAGAAGGAGGAGAGAGAGCTTCAAGTGCCATGTTGATTCATTAAATGCTTGCTGAAACCTGAAAAAGCTGATCCAAGTCTGGGTTACTCAGTTTTAGTGAGCCTGATCAGGACTTTCCAGTTTATTATCTTCTCATTCCTAGCTTTACACCAAAGGAAGGCATGAAGGTCAGTTTCTGTGATCTAAGAAGCTTTTTTACAAATCAAATACTGAAAATTATTGAGTCCTTTCAGTTCCCACTGATTTCAAAAGTAGCTCAAATAATTTTTCATCTTGTTGGGACAGATTAATCGTTTGCCTGATGAAGTCATATACACTTGTTTAGAGCTTGAGCTCTGGTTCTATGAAATCAGTATTAAAACTCTCACTGGCAGGATTAATTGTAGCAGTACCTTATTAAATGATGAGGTGGGAAAGAAAATCATGACAGGCATGAAAACAACTGATTGCTGTTAGTCCATTTATTCCAGAAACACGTCACCAGTTGATTGATCTTTGTTACACAGACCCAGAGAAGACAGTAAAGATACAGATGTGAATGCAGTCTAATGAACTTTCAAGAAAAACATTGTTTCAGAAAAAAAATAATGACTTGCCAAATGCTGGTACAATGCCTGTGATGCCAAGCTTGGTCCTGCTGGCCCACTACCAGTACGGTCAGCTCCAGGTGAAGCCTTGATCTTTTGTAGGTCTTGGATCCCTGCTACAAGAATAGAAATCTTAAATATAACATCTTTGTCAACTTCCAAACTTACACTTCCAAACTAAAAAGATCTATCTCTAGTTTCAAGAAAGGAAGACTTTTTCAGTTCTTTCCTTGAAGATGTCATGTAGTATTACTGTGTTCTATGCAGCAGTTCTGATCCAGAAATAGAGGCACTTCCACAACAAAAAACAGTGGTTTCTTACATTAGGTCAGTTGGGGGGTCCATATGGATCATATTTTTATGTATTTTACTGTTTGTCTTAAAAAGAATTTTACTACATGGTTGGTTACTGAATAAGAAGACAAGAAATATGTCATTATATTTTTTCATAAAAGGATGTGAAGCTCAGAAATGGGGCCCTTCCTGTAGCTCCCACTGCCCTTCCTGCATGAACAATGGTATTTGTCATGAAGATACTGGGGAATGCATCTGTCCTCCAGGTTTTATGGGAAAAACATGTGAGAAAGGTAAGTAAATATTATTTTCACAGATTGCTTATTAATTTGTTCTCAGTAGCAGAAGTTGGCAGATTACTGAGGGAAGCATCAAATGGAGTAGCATTGTAGCACTTAACAGCTGGTGCTGGAGACAGGACAGTGTCGGGTGAGATGAACCCTGAATTAGTAAGGCTGTTCTTGTAGTTGTGATTTAGCTTCTCCCTCTCTTCTACTACTAGAGATAATATTTCTAGGGAAGATGAATGGTTCCAACTCTTCTTGATCTATATGCACTTGGACAATGTGCTAGATAATCTCATCTAACCTCCTTTCCCTAAAGTAATGGGAATAGTTTAATTAATGTTTGGAGGTGATCTTTCGAGGTCCCTTCCAACCTAGGCTGTTCTATGATTCTGCTGAAATTAGTATGCTCAAAGCTACAGACTAAGTGTTAAATACATGGTAGAACAGAAGATCTTAAGAATATACTGTCACTGGGAAGTGAAGCCCTGTTTTAAAGATTCCCTGGCTACTTCTGAACAAGCTGCTAATGTGCTCATAGGGTCATTTGTTCCTGTAGGGACACATGAACTGTAAATGTCTGTTTGTGCATATCTATGTCTGTGACAATCTGGATTCTGGAAGAATTATGGCAGGCATCACATTACTCAGATCTCCCCAAGCAACTTTTGAGTTCAATGCTGAACATATGTCCTAATACTTCGACAGAATTACAGTGCTGCAAATACTGGAGCTAAGCTATTGAAATAGTTGACATCTGAACCACACTAATGTAGCACTGATCTTATCAGAAAAGCAAACCCTTGAGCTTGGCAGTTTCATATGCACTGGCCCCTAAGAAAAACAGTTGGTTTTCATGGCACTATTTGTCCATTTTATATTAAAAAGGCTTATAAAGAGGATTTATTGCTGAAGCTCTGTTCCCACATATCCAAAGCAATGGGTGCTTTGCTGATGGATCCTCTCATTTTTGTTCCTGCTGCCTGAAGTTAACCATTAGTGCAGTCATGGCTTAAGTTGTTAGGGATGTTAATAAATCTGGTATCTGAATGGTAAAAATGCTAGTTTTTATTTTAAATCATGTTTTCTGTTGTCTAAAGCTGCATCATTAGAAGCATTAGTTCTTTTGTGGACTTAATGCTGTTGGTCTGTCCTTTCCCTCTGTCCCTTCAACAGCTTGCGGAGCCAATACATTTGGCAAAACATGTGAAGAGAGCTGTAAAGAAAACTATGGCTGCAGAAACTATATGTTCTGTCTGCCAGATCCATATGGTTGTTCTTGTGCCACAGGATGGATGGGACTGGAATGTGATAAAGGTATAGTAAAAAACATGAGGAATGGTGGAGTCCTTAGTGTGCTGCACATAGGAAATATAGAAGGGAACTAGCAGGGCTTAGTAAAAGATAGGGTTTTCTACATTCTGCAAAAGAGAGTTAATAATACTTATCCATCTCAGAAGACCATGTTAGATTCTCAGAAGAAGGACATACTAAATTTGAAAACTATTCAAATCATTCTGCAAAATGAATTGATGTTCTACTTAGATAGCTACATTCCTGACTACAAGTCAGACTGAGTAAATCAGTGCCAAACTTATATCCATTGCTGAGCAATACTGAGCATAATCAGCCTTGTTCATTTCAATTAGACTGCAATCTCTTTGGGACACAAAGCTCGTCTTTCTTTATGAGTATGTGCCATCTTGTTCAATGCTGACATAACTCTGATGAAGCCTTTGGACACTACCACAGTGTAAGGGAAAAGACAGTGAAGGCTGAAGAACCTTCCATATTGACATCTAGTCTACAAGTGACAGACATGGGTACAAATGTGCTCTAGGTTTTTGACATTAGTGTTTTCTCAGGATGCTCTGTGGGTGATTTAGTGCTAATACACATAGTTTCAAACTCAACCCAATTGAGGGAACGAAATCCTACTGGATAATTGATGCATGAGATTGAAAACTAAGGGAAGACATTGTCTAGTACCTTTACCCTAACTGGAAACATATGTACTTGCAGAATGCAAACCTGGTTTTTATGGATCAGATTGCAAACTCAAATGTAATTGTCACAATCGAGGGACATGCGACAGATTTAAGGGTTGCATCTGCTCCTTTGGATGGCATGGTCTGCAATGTGAAAAAGAAGGTAAAGCAAGGTAACATGGTAGTAAATGGCTTTTCCCCCTGTAACTGAAACAGATCTTCATGTTGGTACAGCATTAGCACTCCAGGCTGGTATGCTTGCTCTGTCAATTAATTTCCAGGGGCCCGGACACTTCTGCACATCTTTATTGTAATACAGTGTTTTCAAGCCTCTGCCCCATATGCTGCATTTAGCAAGCTGGTATGCTACCATTTCATTTGATTTTGCTTTCGTTAGAGGTAGATTTTCAAACCTTACTCCACAGGATTTGACAGTGACCTTAGTATCAATTACTGACAGAAGCTGCACATCCTACCTGCATGGTCAGCTTTTGGATAGGCTTATGGTACTTTGCCACTACCTACCTCTTATTCATCTGCATACACTCCTATACCATGTGCCTCATGATCTGAAATTGATGACTGAGATGCCAAGACAAACCCAGAGTTTAAAACAGCTCTGTCTCTCTGAGAGAGACTTCAGCTTGCAAATTTGAACATATCTCATTCAGAATCTCTTTGGATTCAGGCAAGGTTTGCACATAATATTTTACAAGATGAATTCAGCATCTATTATTTCTGCTTGATAAATAAAGTGAGAGATCCACTGTTAACCTGTAAAATATTTCAAGCACAAAAATAAGCAGAGAAATAAGACTGTGATTCAGCCAGCCAAACTATACTGTTGTGATCTAACTGCTCTTATAAACAGACAAAATGGAGAGCAAATATATACTGTACATTCAGTAAAAAATGTGTGCATGATTTTGACATAGCTAGACTGTCTGTGCATAGAATATCAGAAAGAAAGAGAGGAGAGGAGACGGAAAAGGAAGAAGCGTGAACACAAGACTTGTTCCATCTCACACAATATTTACACTGATGTAAAAGTGCTGACTTTGGTAAGCGTGATCCTTGCATATGCCCACATGAGTGAAGGGAGAACCAGACACCTACGCTGTCTGTGCTCATTGTACATCTACACTTGTTTCGGTGCTGCCTTTTTAAAGTTCTGTTCGAAGGCTGACATTAAAATACTATATATCTTCTGTAGGTTCAGCGAATCTTTCACCTCAGATAGAAAACTTACTAGATCCTGTAGAGCTCAATTCTGGTGTTGAGTTCAAGCCTTTTTGTATAGCAACTGGGATGCCACTTCCTAAATCTGAAGAATTTAAACTTTTGAAGCAAGATGGAACTGTCCTAAGGGTAGGCTCCTGATTAATTGCTTCCTATTATTTCTGAAGTTTATATTGATTTCTTCTGTAGTTAATGTACACTATGGTTTTCAAGCATAATGTGAAATTTTGCTATTCTGAGATTCCTTATGAACTTATGAGCACATATGAATCTATGGAATTGACCATTGTAGACCCTTTCTATTGATATCACTAAATTCTAGATGAGTTCCTAAACTGTGAGAAAGTGTCATGGGAATATTCCTAAATGCCCACATTTTTTGGGCCCTGCACGTCTTTTGTCATTTCAGCCTGCCCTAATTGTTACCAGTAATCGCTCTGAAGCCATGTTTACAGTTAATCGAATCCAGCCCCGTGATACAGGAACCTGGGTCTGCAGTGTGCAGACAGTAGCGGGAATGGCAGAGAAACCATTTCAAGTTACAGTCAAAGGTAAAAGCATAAACCTCTTCAAATGTCTTTGCCTCTTTACTTTTAAGGGGAGCTTTATACTCTGACATGGCAGAGTTTTCCGTTCTCTGCACTGCAGGAAAGTGTCTGAATAAATATCTACAGTCAAATATGAACAGAAATCCTTTATAAGCAACATACTAACTATGTGTATTGAAAAAATAAGCGTGAGGTTTTTTTTGAAAAATCTAAACTGTCAGCTTTAGGGTGTAAAGCCCTGTCTATTTTGTGAGAGTTTTGAAAAACATCTCCCATTTTCCTGTAGATCTAGGGAAATATCAGAGTTTTACTGACATAGGGAATTAAAAGGCTGGTTTAATACTTGCATTCTTGCTCAGTTCCTCCTGTGCCGCAGTATGCCCCAAGGCTGACAGACACTGGTCATAATTTTCTCATAATTGATATTAATGCCGAGTTACATCTTGGAGATGGACCTGTTGTGTCAACAAAACTCCTGTACAAGCCAGCAAAACATTATCAGTCCTGGATGTCTGTGGAAGGTAAGAGAACATTCTTTAATTCCCTTAAACAGAAACTTAAGCTGCACAGTGAAACATAATGTGGTGTCTGCTCTTGACTAGACTCAAAAGACTGCAATGCAGAAAAGTTAAATCTTTTATGACTGGACGCTTGACTCTTTGTATATCACTATGTATAATGTTAGTGTTTATGTGGTACACTGAAAGCAGTCAAAAGTATATATTCAGTTTTCAGTAACCAAAGGGTTTCCCCCTCCTTCCTTAAGATAAACAGTACTCAGTGTTGGGCCCAGCTGTTGAAAACTCCCACGTAAATAACAAGTTTTCAAAAGTAGTGAGCAGTATGGACACATCCTGGAGCATCTAGAATCTTCCTTCGTGTCTATTGTGCCCTCTGGTGAGACAAATATCTTACCTGAATATTTATCAGGAATGGTAATGATAAAATGAAGCCTGTCTGTGAGTTAGATGACCTCTTCCAGACCTCTTTTAACATTTTAGGCAAGGCCTAAAGTATTATAGGAAACATTACAGGAAGTTTAACAACTAACAAACAACTGTTGTTACTAATTCAAGATAATCCAAGATCTGCATACACAATGCACACTGCCTAAGCAACCAGTCTTGTTCTGTCCTGAAGGAAGGGCAGATGGAAACATCCTTTGGGCTGGGTTGAAGCTCAACTTAAAAATAAGTACTTCGTACTTCTAAACAGTTTATCTTAGTGAATCGGGAACAAAAGAAAAGCCTGAATATCTTCACTTGAAGGTTAGTTGTTCAGGAATAGTTTCCAAATCTTTTCTTCCTTAGCAATTTTCAGCATGGGCTATGGCTTTACTTTCTCCTTTTGTTGTCAGTAAAAGGCACAACCAAAAGACTGGACAACCTGGAACCAAAAACAGAATATCAGTTCTGCGTTCAGCTGAGTCGGCAAGGGGAAGGTGGAGAAGGTCATCCTGGACCACAGGCTAGCTTCACAACAGCTGCGCTTGGTAAGTCATCATCTTGGCTTTTCACAGAATGGCTGCTTCAGCTACTTTTCTCTGTGGTTTGTTCCCTGATCTCTGCCAGAGCACTTTCATTTAAGGAAAGAAGGCTGGACCGGAAAACTATGTAGGGTTTTTCAAAATAATCTCAGGTAAAGAAAAAAAGAAAATGAGAAAAAGGCAGAGCTATTATTCTCCCTGATTTAGAGATGGGGGATCTGGGAAAGGAAAAATTACATATTTTCGCTGGCCACACAGCAGAGGTGGAGATACAAATAATTTCTTTCGCA
Source organism: Cariama cristata (assembly GCF_000690535.1). Lineage (NCBI taxonomy): Eukaryota > Metazoa > Chordata > Aves > Cariamiformes > Cariamidae > Cariama > Cariama cristata. The sequence continues at coordinate 52,283 of NW_009596411.1, forward strand.
TGCCAGTTCCTCCTCCTAAAACCAGATCAGTCCTTCCTCTTAGTATTACATCAGTTTACCTTAAAAATGAAAATGTTGCAACATGCAAAAAAAGCTTTTAGTACACTGAGGATACAGCCCAAACAGAATACAGACATACAAAATAAATTAGGATTGCACTGGAAACTATCTAGCAAGAGAGTAAAAGACCTGGCTTCTCACATCTAAAAAGTACATCTGCAACACCAGCTTGGTGAAGAGACCTTTTTGTTGACACGATAGCTGTTGATAAGATACTTTGGGGCTATTAACACCTCTTAGATGTAATTTCTGCCAAATTGGGTGGGGTGGTGGGGAGAATTACCCTTTGCCACCCCAAGCTACAGCAAGTGCTTGGGAATAACTGGTACCACTATTTTAGCTTGCATACCAGACATGAAATGTCCCCTGTCTCACTGTGGCTTTTCCAAGGTCTTCCTCCACCAGAAGGTCTCACTCTCTTTCCAAAAAGTATGACATCACTGAATTTGTCATGGCATCCTTTAACACTGAGGACAGAGGATGACATTCGTGTTGAAGTGGAAAGGAAAAGCGTGAATGACAATGGTGAAGAGAGCAGTGTTATCACTCAAGTGCCAGGAAATATGTCCACCTTGATCATTAAAGATCTTGAGCCTCGACAGCAATACATGTGCAGGGTACGGGTGAACACCAGGTCCCAAGGAGAATGGAGCAACTATCTGTATGCATGGACTTACAGTGACAGTAAGTAGCTGATTCATATTCCTCTGTTTAGTTCTTCCTATTTCTCCCAGTGATCAGACTGATTGTAACTTAATAACTACATTAAAAGTAATCCTTTGTTCTGGTAACACTCCATTCCTGATGATCACTTGTGTTTGTTATTACTATTACTATGAAGATAGCTCGGTCCAAAGAAATTCTTATGCTGGAAATTATCAGGAACTAGTGGTGAGTTAAAAAAAAAAGGGAAAAACAAATTAAAAGCTTGGGAATTCACTTCTTAATTTCAGTGCAATTCATGCTTCTGACACATGTAGCATTCTTTTGCTCCTCATAATGATGAACCCACAGAGTTCACTACTCCAAGCTCTTTTGTTACTCCAAAAAAACACTCAGACCCTGCAATTCAGCTATGTCGATACAGAAATAGTCAACAGTTAAAGAAGGAAGAGAAGTATAATGCAAGGTAAAACCCCTGCAAGCAAAGTGTAGTTAAATGTGTTACGCTGAAGACCAATGACTGCCCTTGAATTCCCTGAGTGCAAGTAGTGTCCTTTCATAATGCCACAACAAATGTCCTATCTGAAAGAAGTACCACCTGAACAGATGTCCATCCGAATGGCTGATAGGTGCCACTGCCCATAGCACACACTGGAAAGATGAGCTGCTTCCTCCTCACAGGTCATGTGAGGAGGCCCTCACTGACATCCTACATTAACAGAAGTACCAATGGCTATCAGGGACACTCCAGTTTCCTGAGCTCTGATGCGAAACTACACTAAGAAAAACGTAAGGATACTGTTTTCCAGGAGAAGGTACTTAGCTTAGTAGTCATGGGTGTGTCCACAAGTCTAGTACCCACCCCTGCTGGTGGTTTTCTGATGAAATTTGTGGAAATGTTGGTATTGATGTCCCTTGTTTCTCACAGCCTGTAGCCTGACAGAGAATTTCTCCCTGAAGCAGTGAGAGTATGGGACCTGGGAATCACATGGGAATGATGATTCAATATAGGAAGAAATTAACCCTTTCTACATTAATCTGAAAGCAATTATGTTGTCCTTGCATACAGCTCAGAGAATTCGCGTCTTCATCCAAGGACAGGAATGTACTGAATGCCACTCCAGGCTCTGCTGGAAGTATGGAGCACTGCAATATAAGTGATGGCACATCAGGTTCATTAAACTATTGCACTGTTACCATAGCTCGTCAGCAAAATTCTGCTTCTGTTTAGCACAGCAAAAGCATGGAGGAAAGTGTTTGGCTCACTGTGGGAAGGAGAAAGAGGTGGATGTATACTCCAATGATTTGTGTGTGTTTGTTCTCAGGAATCCCTCCTGCACCATACAACATCAGGTTTTCTAACACTACAGACACATCCTCAGTCATCTCTTGGACAACTGCGGAAGGTCATTCCATCTCCTCCATCATCATCAGCTACAAAATTTATGGCAAGGCTGAGTACAACCACATCGATATTATCATAAAGAACACCAGCATTACTCAATACCATCTCAAGGGCCTTGAGCCAAACACTGTGTACCAGGTTCAGATTAATGCTCAGAACAACATTGGCTTGAGCAACCCAAACACATCGTTTGAACTGAAGACTCTTCCAGAAACTAAAGGTTGGTTATTCCAGCATGCTGGACTTGCACAAATCAGGGCTGGTAGTATAAACTAGTTAGCTGAGGCAAAGTAATTTTATTTTTTTTTTTTATTCTTTTGTTCTTAATTTTGGCACACAACACAGCATCATCAAAATTTGATTCTCATTTCACTGCATGGTATTGGGGAAGTAACAGCATGCAACATTTGTGTATCCACCAGCAAGTGCCCAACAGCTCATAAATTAAAGGAACTGCATATAATAGGACTATGAGATCACTCGATGTGACCTCAGCTCTGCCCTGC
>NW_009596411.1:54929-77425 GCF_000690535.1 Cariama cristata
CTGCTTATACATCTGAAAATCAGAGCATCTAGTGTCTGTGACATTTTGGAAAACAAAGAGATGTGTCTCTGTATCTTTACACAGTTTACAAGACAGGAGTATTTAGTTATACATTATTTGTGGCTTTTCCAAAATTAGATGGAAATAATGATGAACTCTTTCTGTGCTTCCTCAACAGCTCCATATGAGTCAAAAGGAGGCAAAATGCTGCTTATTGCTATCCTTGGCTCTGCAGGGATGACCTGTGTAACAATTCTCCTGGCCTTTCTCATCATGCTGCAGTTAAAGCGAGCCAACTTCCAGCGCCGAATGGCTCAGGCTTTCCAAAATGTGGTGGTGGGTTTCCAGCATTCCTGTGTCAGTGTGGTTACTAATTCTGGCCCCATCTTTCCTGGTTTTTCCAATTACTTTTCCTTGGTCTTCCCAAATACTGTCTTCTCTTCATGTGTGCAATTAGTACTGTTGTCTTAAAACTTCTCTGCTAGTGACCCCGGAGTTAAAGCAATCACAGTTCCAGGCTATGAGGTAGAAAACCTGACTTGAAAAAAGTTGCACACCATTTATGCTTCTCCCTTTTCTGGCTTGTCACACCTCAATATGACAAGTACTGAACCAGACAGAATGGAGGAGCCTGTTCTCCCTCTATGACGTTGTGCCTGATTTTGAAAACTACAATACTTTTTAATGTTGCTTTTGAGCATCAGTGACTGCTCCGTCATGGCTTTTCAACTTGGGGACAGCACACCAGGGATCAGTCAATGTCAACATCACAGTTCTGACCATGAGGAATTTGCTGAAGGTTGTAGAGATCACAGAGAGATCTCTTTGGTATCTATCGGTATCCTGTCGTAGTCTCTTTATCACTCTGCTTTCTGATGCTGTTCTCTCATTTCAGAGGGGAACCTGTGAATCAGAATGAAACTGAGCCAAAGAGCTCCTCATATGGTCCTGCATAGGTTGTTTCATAAACAAGGGGTCAGGGGCTTATCCAGAAAGATGATCAGTCCCCAGGCAACATAGAATAAGTCCTGCTCCTTGTCCTGAAACTTGTCTCACAGAATTTCATAGGAATGTGTAACTGAAATAGAGATGTCTTGTCAAGTATGGAGGAAGATCATTTCCTCTCTCTTTTGTTTCCTTACTTCTTCTTTTCTCAGTATTCCTACTGAGCCTGATCAGCACAGGATTTAGTCAAGCCTAATATGAGATAAATCTCAAACTTGAGACTTAAAACTGGTTTTGAGACCAGTTTTGCCAAATGATTTTTGCCCATCTCCTTCATCTTCAAGATGATCATAAAATTGTTCAGGAGGCCTAGGTCTACAAAGGTGCTTATGAATAAATTAGGAGCCTGATTAAAACTGTGGATCTAGGCAGGAGTGCTTGATGCAGTTAGTGTCTAAAGTAGGTGTAATTGTCTATTGTACTGACTCTTGTGTAAGCAAGAGATGGATCAGGCTCTCTGTCTGTGTACATGAGTGAGCACACGTGTATTTGGAGAGTATAATCAGAGCATTACTCAGTAAAGTAGAAATCACAGTTAATGTCATTTCCTTAACTCTGTTACAGAGGGAAGAGCCAGCTGTACAGTTTAACTCAGGTACCCTCACCCTGAGCAGAAAAGCAAAAAACAGCCCAGATCCCACTATTTATCCAGTTCTTGAGTGGAATGACATAAAATTTCAAGATGTGATTGGGGAAGGTAACTTTGGGCAAGTCCTGAAAGCACGCATTAAGAAAGATGGCTTACGCATGGATGCTGCGATTAAAAGGATGAAAGGTAGTAAAGATCAGAGACTCTGAGACTAAAAACTTTTCTTGGTTGTTTGTTCTAAGTGTTTCTCTGTCATAAGAAATGCTTAGCAGCCCTCTCCTAAAGCTAAAATAAATACTGAAAGTGGCTAGTGAAATTGTATCAGCTGTCACTAGGCCAAGATTTGTGTCCTGGCAAAGACTGTATTTCTGCACAGTGAAGTTGGTTTATATGTCTCTTTAATTGTTAATATCATCAACTATTATGTATTTTTCAATTCACAGGTCACTATGAACTTCATATGCGAGTTCATCTGCAAAGTAGGAACCATTAAAAGATGTGTTTAACAGAGAGAGGAGCACAAAGCTAGCCTTGGGGCACAGCACTTGTTCATCTTGCTTTATTTTAGCTGTTCAGAGACAATTGTATCTATGCATCTATACACATACATACTATGAGGATCTTTGTACTCATTGGGCAAGACTGCCACATTCCAGAGAGAGCTACAATACACAGAATACTGCAAGAATGTACATATTTTCTTGTGATTCACTAGACTATTATCTAGGCAAATTCGGAGACACTCTTAAGCATGATGGTTATTTTAAAAACAGCCAAGATCTGCATGCAGGAAGAAACAATCAATAGCGGACATGGAAAGATTTTTAGGCAGCTGGTTTTCATATGATCTGCTATGACATTTTATATTCTCAAATAATAAAGGAAGTGACGTGATATTTTATAATGCTTACTTCCTCTGCAGATGGTTGCTACAAGCATTAGGTTCTCTCTTTTTTTTCCTTTGATTGAAAAATCCTACTTCTTTTCAGTAAATAATAAAGTATCTTAAAGTTTTTCTTTTTCTATTGGGGCTGAAGCAGCAGCACCCCAAGCAGCCCAGAGTCCTCATAATTAACAACAATATGGTCATAAATTCAGTTCAAAGGAAAACATAAATGCATGCTTATTTGATTTTCAGAGTATGCCTCAAAAGATGATCACAGAGACTTTGCTGGAGAACTGGAAGTTCTTTGCAAACTTGGTCATCATCCCAACATCATAAATCTTTTGGGAGCGTGTGAACATCGGGGTAAGATACTCTTGAACACACGTACTTTAAAAATTAGTTAAAAAAATCCTCAACAGTGCAGCCCATACAGTCCATAAAAACACTAACTCATAAGCACGTCTTTCTGCAACATTTGTTAAAAAGCCAAATAAACTTGGTTTTAGATCTACAAGCCCACATTAATCCTTCAGAAACTATGTTTATCAGTAGCTCTAAATTCTCCTCTGCACCTAGGAATTATGGTGTTTGATATTTCCCCTCCAGTCTGTTTTATGTTTATTTCTTTTTCACTCCAAGCAGTGTAATTGTCCAAATACAATTACTGATCATCTTTTACTTTGTGATAGCCTCATTATCTGATGTTTCATTAGGATATCTTTATCTTGCTATTGAATATGCCCCCCATGGGAATTTACTGGACTTCCTTCGGAAAAGCAGAGTGCTAGAGACAGACCCAGCATTTGCTATTGCCAACAGTACTGCATCTACACTTTCCTCTCAGCAACTTCTGCATTTTGCAGCAGACGTTGCTAGAGGGATGGACTACTTGAGCCAGAAACAGGTCAGTCTTCAACCCTCTACCACTGAAAGCACAGCAATTCATTTTTCAGTGACTAAGCCTTTTAATTAAATTCAAAAAAAAAAAAAGGTTTTAATTTTAGCTTCAATAGCACCCATGGGATGAGTTTTATTTTGTTATGGTCACTTAACTCTAGCAAATACTATGCCATGGAGAATCAAGGCATTAAAACTTACAAATGACACGGTAACTAACTGCTTGCATCTTCAGATAAAGTTTAAAATGTTGTTGGTAGTGACATACCAAGCTGTTTGTTTTGGGTTTTGTTCTCATTCTGAATGTTTGCAATTTTCAATATAGCACTAAAGTGGTACACGTAAAGCTTATAGATATTGTGGTGATTTCCTTTTTTTTTAATTTTAGTTTATTCATCGAGATTTGGCAGCAAGAAATATCTTGGTTGGGGAAAATTATGTTGCAAAAATAGCTGACTTTGGCTTATCAAGAGGTCAAGAAGTTTACGTTAAGAAGACCATGGTAAGGATTAAAACAAACTGATATAGTCTAGTTTCCTCATTTTTGTTTTCTTGTTTCTTACTTTTTGTTTTTATATGGAAAAAGAGGCAAACTTATGGGTACTACAGAACTGATTATTTAAATGTTATATATTAACATGTATACATATTTATGTTGTTTATTAATATACATATATTATTTGTAAATCAATTCTATACCCTGTTTATAATATCAATGTAATTGAAATTTTTTTATATGAATATGGATGGCAGTAAAACAGCCAATTTTGTAGCTAGTTATGAGATTTAGTAAAAATGTACTATAGAAAAACATATAATATATATTTGACATATGAAGAGGATATATGTGCATGTGGGTGGATCTTTACAGAAAACATTATTTTCATAGCAGACTTTGTCCAGCTCAGGCAAACTGATCTAAATCAATCTTGAACAAGATCAAAACTAGCAAGATGGTAACCAAAGGCACGTCAGGATCTGTGAGCTGAAAAAACAGCTCTCATAGCTAATGGTTTGGAAGATCTGAAAGAGGAAGGTGTGTAATAATCATTGTGTAGTCCTAGACCAGGAATAACACCAGGTGGTCAAGGGAACAGGATTGATTAGAGGCATCATAAGACATCACTCAGGAATTATTTCCATTTCCTCTTGATGCTCTTGGATGAATTTTCCGTTAGCTTTGGTGTGAACTGTAGCTTTGGGAATTAACTGCACAACGTAAAGAAATAAGTTTATTTAGTTGATAAAGCTTACTTGCATTAATTTAGTTTTCATTAAGGTAACCCAAAGAACAATTGTTGGGCTATAAATTGCAATATTGCTATTCCAACCATCAACAAATAAACTTTTATGAAATAATTTCCAGGGACGGCTTCCAGTGCGATGGATGGCAATTGAATCTTTGAATTACAGTGTTTACACCACAAACAGTGATGTGTAAGTGTGTTTTCAAGTGGCCTTTTTAAAATAAATTTTTCAATATCAAGGAAAGTTTGCCAGCTAGGATGAGACATTCAGTCTTAAATCAAAAAACTCAGTAGCAGTGTCAGCAGGAGTAAGCAATGGAAACAAAAATAAAACCCACAACAAAAAAGTTTTATTTCATCAAAAAGCTTTTATTTCATCATCAATGTCTGAACAAGTTCTGTGTTCACATGCTAATTGGATTTGGGCCACTACTTTAGCTGTGTTTCTCATTTGAAATGAGACACCTGATGAATCTTTGGGAGACCCAGAGGAACTCAGTATTTTAGTCAGGAAGTTGGAAGTGATATTTGGCAAAGCAATTCTGTAATAGCAGTATTTGCTAAGATTTGACAGTCTAGTAAATGTCTCTGGTTGATGGACTCACAGTGAACTAATTTTCATAAAGATGTCACTCCTGCTTTCTGATTCTACAAAACTATTACTACATAAAATTTAATAAAAAAAAATATGTAAAACAATGAATCACACTTCTCTGTGCTCTGAACACTACCAAAACTGTCTACCATTTTGAAATATGAAATCTTATTGCATTCTTGTTGCACTCCGTAATATCCCTCTGTTGCAGATGGTCATATGGTGTCCTATTATGGGAAATCGTTAGTTTAGGTAAGTATTTGAATGTTGTACTGCACAAATAAACAAACCTGAGCCAAGCCAGCTCCATTCACTCAGTCTGTTAAAAAAATTATTGCTTGGCCACACATTTCAATTTTTTCTTTTTCATTCTACTAAATTTTATTTAACTTCAGTGTGCTTGGAAATGCAATTGTCACATTTTCAATTCAGTTACCAATCTAAATGAGAAAAACATAATGACTATGTTTTCATTGCACTATAAAACCTAGGCCCTATCTAAATATAAAATCCAGCATATCACATGATATATAGTCCTAATCCAATATGTTTCGAGTTTGATGGGTGGCTTTTCCTCAGTCTTCCTGAGTTTTAAATTAAGACTTATATTTTAATGACTTTAGGGAGAGGGGTAAATGTCTCCTACTCCAAGTGTTCTCAATACGTTTTTAAACATTAATCTTCAAATAAAATTTAGAGTTAATTTCTGTGCACACCTCTATTCATCATGTATGTGAAACAGCCTCAAACCACTCAAAATGACTGTGTTACATACCTTTTATGATTTGCCTAGGAGTGTGCCCCATGGTCTGCACGTCAAGACAGGCATACTGACTGAGGTGCATGTTGCATACTGGACTAATCATGAACTCTTGCTTTCTAATTTGTTCCCAGCTTCCCTTACTAAATGGGTTTGCGCTAGATATGGATGGAAATTAACAGACTGCAGTGTGGAAAATCAATAGTCTAAGCAACTAAACATCTGAAAAAACGGGCAAAACCAGCTTGACAGAAATAGCTCCATGAGTCCATAGCAGATCTTATTAATACCATGCTATCGAGGGAATGTCTTGCCTATTGCCATCAAGGGTACTGCAAAACCAGTTCACATACAATCAGATGCAGGCCCTCAGAGTTGTAGAGAAATTTAGACCAACCTCACCAATGATAAAAGTTTATACTCACTTTTATTTTTCTCTTCAATACTGTGCAATAAGCAGTATGGAAACGTTACAACAAAAATGTAGATGCAAAATATTCCCTAACATTGAACTAATCTACATGTTACTAAACCAGTCATTCCTTTTTATTTCTGCTAAGAAATTAAACTTTCTTTTATTAAAAACATCTTGTGTTCATGACAATGGTTAAACTCTGCTATAGGTGGAACACCATATTGTGGAATGACATGTGCAGAGCTCTATGAGAAACTGCCTCAAGGGTACAGACTGGAAAAGCCTCTCAACTGTGATGATGAAGTGTAAGTAACTGCCTCAGAAAAAAAAAAAAAAAAAAAGAATCAGAGTAAGACAATGTCTGCTATAGGAAATATATGATGTCTACAAGAAACTAATAAACATTTTTTCAGGAAAATATAAACACTACATTTTTTTTGAAAAAAAAATAAAAAAGAGTGCACAAGTGGAAATAATTATTTAAGTCCTTTTGTACCCATCATGCATTGTTATTTGCCATGAACTCTTTCTCAGGCTTTCTACTCCTGCCAGATAACAACAGGGTTGGGTTTTAGCTCAAAGAGAGCTTTTTGATTATTCCAGAGAAAAATAAAAGTCTTTTCAGGCAGCAACCAACTGTGGAAAATGTAACTCCAGTTATGTAAAAAATCCATTTTTCCTTTGAAAAATGGAATGTGCACAATCTTTCAATAAACATGAGTTTGTAGCTTTAACCTATGTGTCTAAACTAGCAAATGTTGGTGTTTGATTTTTAAAGGTACGACCTAATGAGACAGTGCTGGAGAGAGAAACCGTATGAAAGACCATCATTTGCTCAGATACTAGTGTCACTGAACAGGATGTTAGAAGAAAGGAAGGTGAGAATGAATCCCTAGAAAAGAATTAGGCCATGAGTAACTTCAAAATAGTTTTGAATTCTTGAGATAATGCACCTTGCATCACATTCTTTCTGTTTGTTTCCTTCCCAGACCTATGTGAATACTACCCTGTATGAGAAGTTTACTTATGCAGGCATTGATTGCTCTGCTGAAGAAGCTGCTTAGCACAGGAGAAGTCTTCATTCATCAACTGTGTATTGAAGAAAACCAAAACTTAGTCTGCTGGAGCCCAAAATATGTTATACTGTGTAGAACTGTGTATAGCTCTAACTGTATATAATACAGTAATACTGTTTTACTCCAGATATGGATGTGTATGTCACACAGTAACCTCTGCCTCCACAGACTGCAGAATTGTATATACTGTTCAGAGTAGGAATAGATTGAAGTCATGAAATCTGCTGTTTCATATGCAGGGTTTTCTTTTTTCCTAGTCATGTAGATATAGTGTATACATACATATTGTAATGCATTAGGTATTGTCGTCTTAGATATTTTTGATACTTTCCAAGAGCTACTGATAGCAAAGTGGGTATCTTATAGCAGTATTTCCTAGACATTTCATTGTGATTCAAACAAAAATGCTAAGCTCAATGCTGCAATGGGAGTTACAAGTAGATTTCAATCCAGTATGTTCATCAAAGATAATTAATTACTATGTGAGACTCTTATTTGAATATAAAAGTGAGCTAGTAGAAATAATCTGTTCAAAAATTTTATCGACATTTGTAAGATATAAGGCATGCTATTACTCTTTCATTGTCCAGTTTAACAGTCAGTGTTTGCCTATATGCAAAATATGCATATATTTTGAAGTGTTTAATGCTATTGGAGGCAGCCATACAGCAATTATCATGAAGCACAGGATGAAGGAACATACTAGATATCGTAAAACACATTTTTACAATTAACCTGGATATACATGAGGCTTATTCAATTTGTATTTCATTTAATAATTTCACTGCATAATTATAAATTACTACCTGTTATATACAAGCAGGTCTTACTTACTTTTGCTTATTTTATCCCTTATGAAGTCTGCAGCATGGTATGGCCTCAAAACTACTGTGCTGAAATACTTCAAAACTATGATTTTTGGCCTGCCAGAAAGATCTCCTAGTCCTTACATTAGACAAATAGAGGCAGGACTGGCCTGAGTTTCTGGTACCAAGTCAACCACGTGGAATCTTGTGGAGTTAACCTATTTAAACTTCACATATGAGCTATCCTCATGCTTTGCACATATGTTCCCCTCATCCCTATGTGACTTACCAGCTCGTAACTGACCATCAGACCACAGTGACTTTCTAGCTGGATGGATCAGGTCACCCCCTAAGACCTGGAGGAAGACGCTAGAGAGAGAAAGAGAAAAAGGTTTCCCCTTCTGATACTTACCTTGTGGGTCGGTATTTGATTGGTTACAAGGCAGGGGTATCACAGCAGTGTATAGCGTAACATTACTGGCATACACCAGGCTGACTCAAATAGGAGAAGCACCAAGAGCCTTATTAAAAGGGAACAGATCAACAAACAAGGGTGCTGAGATCACTTCTGTGGCCTTGAGATAGGCAGAACTTGCACTGTAAGAACAGGTGCTAGGTGTAAACTACAAGTTTACAAAGAGTGCACAGATTCACTGGACCAAGGAACAACTCCAAAATGGAGAAGAGAAACAAATTCCACTATATTTTTCATAAATCACTACTTGGTGAGGCTTTTTTGAAGAATAGGTATTGCATTTTGCAGTCCAACCAGGATCCTACAGGTCAGTGTGCTGAACAGGAATGGCCCTCCATGGGTGTTTTCTAGGCTGCCAGGCAAAGCTAGCTAACAACTTCTTCTGGAGCTGCTCCACTTTCTGTACAGAATTTTTCAGAAGTTCAAAAGAGTTCCTTGTCTTACAAATCTCTAACAAGCAAATACAACTGACTATTCTCCTACTTGATGTGAACCCCTTCTTCTGTGGCAGACTTTTACTTGGACCAATATGCCACATAAGGAAAGAATCAGAGTCCCATTCATCAACCCAACAGGTCTTAATACTGTCTGCATTTTAAGTGCTCAAGTATCACAGTAAATATAGCTGAAGGGCATTTAAGTGTCCTTATAAACATTCTTCATATCTTCATTTAACATTGTGGCATGCATTAATTCTATTCTGTTGCAATGAAATTTAATTTTTTTTTAAATTGCCATTTTAAAAAAATGCACAAAAGAAAACAGTAACTCTGATATACAGCTTGAGATCTTTCTGTTCAGTCCATCACAGAACTACAGCTATTAAAAACATCCACTAGTTCTGTCAGAGTCTCAGATAGACAAATTTCTTCTATACTTGCAGCATGCACTACATATCCCAGATTCAATAGCTAGATTTTACTATCTGTTATTCACTGCTGATTTATGGAAGTAGGTGGTATACACAGGTTTTCAGCTTAACCTTTACCAAGTTCTATGTTCTGCCTTCCACAGCACAACACATCAGATCCCATGTCCTCCCTTTGCCAAGTGTTTTCTATTTGGTTCTTTGCTGTCAAGAGCATAACTCTACCGGTGCTGACAGTTTTCCATTGTTGCAAATACCCCATGTCCTAACATTCTTTATACACCTCCACCTATGTACACTTGCCGACACCTATGCACAAGCTTAGACTACCATCAGCTATTCCCCGTGTTGTTTTTTGATATCACAGCACTAGTTTTCCCATATTCTCTCACATACAGTTATCAGGCTCATACTCAGTACAAGTTTTTGGTTGGGAAAGAAAAGAAGCATTTCAGACAAGTGGAGTTGGCCACGCTTTCAGGATTATGTGACACAGAATGGCAGGTAACTGCTTACAGTCAAGCGTTATCTATAGTTTAGAAAGAAATTATCAGACACCTGGTCAAAGTGAAGCCTTTAAGAACAAAAAGGCAGAGGTGAAGTCTTCAGACAACTTCTCCACCAAGTCTTTTCCCTCACCATCCCCAACTTCTATTTAGTGCAACAGCTCTGATCATTCAACAATCTGAGTGCAGACAAAACAAAAAGTCCTTAATACGTCCAAGCAAAACTCAGGAGCTACAGAAAAATACAATATGCTTGACAGGAAAGCGAAGAAATTATCTGAGAACAGACATTACTGACTGGTGTAACGCAAGGTTCACTAGATACCATTGTGAAAGGAGGGGTAACAAAAACTCCAAGCAAGCACCTTTACTCTCATTAAATTGGCTGAAAAGTAAGGTATAACTACCCTTGGGGATGTCTGAATTCACTTAATCTGCTCAATGGCCGCACTTCTCCCACTCCTCAGTAACTGAAAAGAAGCAGACATCTGGTCTTAAATGATGGGGATATTTAATTCTTACTTCTATGTGGACAGACTGTGCCTGATACAACTTTGAATTCAAACACAGCTCCTCTCCACTGTGCAAAATATAAAGGTCAGGCATTTGCTGAAACTAAAATACAAAATGTTGACTGTTACCTGGATCTTATCGGAACATATAAATACCTGATGGAGGGAAGCAAGGCAGATGGAAGTAGCCTCTTCTCAGCAGTATCCAGTGACAGGATGAGAAGCAGTGGGCATAAACAGAAATCTAGGAAAGTCCACTGAGGGTGATCAAGACATCGAAGAGGTTGCCCAGAGAGGTTACAGAGTCACCAGCCTTAAATATATTCAAAACCTGACTGGACACGACAGAGGACTACACTAGATGATCTCCCCAGATGCCTTCCAATCCCAGTTATACTGTGATTCTGTGAACTCTGTAAGATGGGAGAAAGTAAATACAGAAAATAGGCAGAGGCCTAGCTAAAAATCATAGAATCATAAAATTGTTTAGGTTGGAAAGGACCTTTAAGATCATTAAGTCCAACCGTAAACCTAGCACAGCCAAGCCCATCACTAAACCATGTCCCTAAGCACCACGTCTACATGCCTTTTAAAAGCCTTCAAGGATGATGACTCCATCACCTTCCCAGGCAGCCTGGTCCAGTGCTTGATAACCCTTTCGGTGGAGAAATTCTTCCTAATATCTAACCTAAACCTCCCCGGGTGCAACTTGAGGCAACTTCCTCTCGTCCTGTTGCTCATTACTTGAGAGAAGAGACTGACCCCCACCTCGCTACAACCTCCTTTCAGGCAGTTATAGAGAGCGATCAAGTGTCCCCTCAGCCTCCTTTTCTCCAGACTAAACAACCCCAGCTCCCTCAGCCACTCCCCATCAGACTTGTGCTCCAGGCCCTTCACCACCTTCGTTGCCCTTCTCTGGACACACTCCAGCAACTCTAAGTCTTTCTTGTAATGAGGGGCCCAAAACTGAACACAGTATTTGAGGTGCAGCCTCACCAGTGCCAAGTACAGGGGGACGATCACTTCCCTAGTCCTGCTGGCCTGACTATTTCTGATACAAGCCAGGATGGTAAGTTGAAGTGCCCCATGAGAACAAGGGTTAGCAAAGAGCATGAGCAATTAAAGTATAAGCACATAGTTCAACTGTGGTCAAACACAAGTTTTCCCTCTTGCTGCTAATTCCCTCCCTGTGCTGGTACACAGCATTCCCTGCTCCCAACACACCATTTCACCTTTCCCTAAGTTGCATACTGATCAGCCATCCCCATGTGTAAAGTGACTGGTTGGACACAGGGGAATGCTGATTAAATAACAGTTGGAACAAAGCAAGAAAAATTGTTCCAGGCTGTAAGGTAAATCCTCAAATCAAGGAAACTTAATGTTTCCTTATAATACTTCAGAGCTCTTTCACATATTCCCATAGTAGCACAATATATGGCACAGGTGGTGATGTCCCCACAGTAGGAGCCAATAGTTTTAGCAAGACCCTCTGTGAACAGTGGAGATCCAATCAGATCACATCAGTCTCTCACATCTCCAAAGCATGAGTTAAGCTTTCAGGTCCTGAAATGCTGGGTCAGGTCTTGCAGTAGGTAAGTCTATAGCATAAATATTTGTGGGAAAGAGGAAGGTATACTTATGGTAGCCAGCAGCAGACAGATGACAGAGATATGACTCTGAGTTAAGCCACTGTTCCAATGAATAACTGCACCTATATTCACACCACCTTTCAGTTTTGGTGAAATTTCATTACTTCCAGCATCAGAAGACTGTTTTATTTTGCTATTTTTACAAAAAGGTTAGCATCTAAAATTATTTTACTTATTGTGTACAGTATTTTATCTGTTTGGTTTTAATAATTCAATAGTCAACTACAAGAAGTTGTGACGAAGATAAGTCAGATGACGGAGGTTCCTTAGATGGCCTATAGAGCCTTACAGTTACCAGCTTGGTCACTGCTAACAGTTTGTTGGAAGAATAACGTGGGTTTCTCTGCTAAATAGAACACTTTCTACACAGCAGACATTCACCTCTTTCCCAGATTTACTCAAAACCAAATAGCAAAGGCAATCTTCAGCAGTGTTCTCGTTTGACTAAAACAAGACTGTTTACATTCTCAACATATTTTTTTTCCTTCATTTCGGTTTCTTATTAACTGCACTGTCTGGAGCTGACTACAGGTTTCAGGCAGTGTCTGCTTTCAGAGTTGATGGCAGTTAATGTCTGTAGGTGTTGCTGGGGCAGAAGCGGGATTGTTATGCAGACAGGCCTAGGTGTGTGTGTGCTTGCTCCCTCTTGGGGTCCTCGTGGGGGGAAGGCGGAGGAGGGGTCACACCCCCAGGAAGCTGCAGAGGGCACAGGTGACCCAGGCCTGACCAAGGCAGTATTCCATCCCACCCACAGGAATACTCGGTACAAAGCTCAGGGATCACAGAGGTCAGCCCTCTTTCCTTCATGGCCGGCATCCTGGTGGGACTCTGCTCTCTCCCCTTCCTCCTACCCTGACTGTGCAGCCCTCAATCCAGTTCCTGTCTCCTGTGGAGCCCAGTCGGGGACATCTGGATGCCAGCTGCCTGTCCTGCCATGCGAGCACTGCGTGGCACACATTCCCATGGTCATCATTGGGAAGAGCAAGATCGGTTTTGTATATTTGTATCATTAGTAGTATTAGTTTTAATATTATTTATACTCTTTTTTCACTATTATTGTTTATTAAAGTTTGTTTTAACTTTCCAACTCTTAAGTCTCTCTCTCTTTTCTCCTTCCCCTTCTGGGAAAGGAAGGGATTAATAGAGGGCATCTGCCACCTGTTCTAAGCACTGGCACAGCCTTAAGTGGTAACAACTAAAAAGACCTACTTTTGAAGCTGGGAGGATTCATGAGCAAGTCTATCCCGTTTGTAAAGGACGTGCCAAAGCCCCTTCTTTAAGCTGTAGTAGGACCTGTATGCAGGACTGTTCTATTAAGATAGAAAGAAGTATTACCTATTCTTGGCTGAAGAAAAATCAGAAGCTTTGAGGGGTTTTTTTTGACATTCTGAGCAGCAGATACAAGACAATAAATAAGCAATGCTGTTTATAACCACAGCTACTGCCTGCCAGTATCTCACAGCACAGGACGCATCCTCCAAGCACTTTAATACGCAAGAAGCAGTTACAGTGACTATTAACCTTTAATACAGATTCATTTAGTCAGGCAGGCTACTCATTCTTCAGGGCATATCTGTGAGACCTGTGGGATTTTTATACTACTGATCTACTCTTACAGGGTCCTCAGTCCAGAGCATTTGTTCTTACGACTCCCAGCTTTCTTTGACTAATCAGTGCAAAGCATAACTTCAGCTCAGGCCTAGTGTTGCACAAAAAAATGTAGTCCAAGCTTACATTGTTATTTCCTTCTCTTTCCTTCACACAAAACTAAGTGGCAACAGACTTTAAAATCCTCCTTTCTGAAGGTAGCAGATGCTGAATCCTATCTTAAGCAGGAGACAGGTGATTATATCTTTATATATCTATATAGTCCAATTTTAGTTGAAGTAGGGAACACATTTACTTTTTGAAATACTCCACTTTTTGGGAACCCTTTTAAGTCAAAGCTTATTGCTTTTACAGTTGAAAAGCTTCCTACAGGCTCAGTTTATTTAAAAGAGACCAGCTGATTCTGCTCCAGAAGAGGTCACAGTTCTACCATTATGCCTTTTTCTGTCAATTAGTACATTAAACACCACTAAGTTTGTTTTCTCCCTCACTGAAAGCAGATGGAGAGGTACAGAGAAGCAAGAAGGGAAAAGGAAAAAGAAAACAATAGTCACACAGCAGAAACTCAAGTTTTATTTCATAGAGGCTGAACAAGGCAAAATCAAAAGTTATATCCAGAACTTTAAACAATCAGTACTTTCACTTACTGCAAATGATAGTTTTCAGCTACACAGAGTAGTAAGGATAGTTACGGAACTTAATACTCTTTTAACAGAACAGAGAAAATGAATGGGCTTGCTGTTTAACACAAGAATTTATTCTGCCTGTCTTACTTGTATGCATTTTGTGCATTTGTGTTTTCTCCTTCCTGTACATCCTAAGCTTCAGAATTAGATACAGTTAAATTTTCCCGTTAGATTTTCCCATTGTCCTCTTTTTTACATCAGAAAAATAGTTGGTACCGAAGCATAACAGACCAGTGAGCCAAACTGGGGTTCATTTCCCCCCACCATCTTGTTCCTTCAAAGCCATAATAATCACCGTTGTCTCCTTTTATTGTCCTTCTTGACCTTCCAAAGGATTAGTTCCATACAAGCAATTGCATCTTCCCTGGAATTATGACCATCAACTAGAGAAGAACAAAGTACTAAATTAGAAGTATTAGATTATGTATTTCTTTATAAAAGAATGGTAGTTTTGTTTATTAAGCTGAACAATTATTGAGAATATTGAGACAATACTTGGTATTAAGACAGTTTTTGGTACAACTTCTTGCTACCAGGATTCAAAGTAATAACTATATCCTTTTAACAGTCCAGTATTGCCTGGCAGTATTCAGTTTCCCACCGCATCCTGCAGCTTCAATATCCAATGGAGCCTGGATTAGTAACCTAGAGCATCCAACATAACTGTCTTTGGAAAACCAGTCTCTCCAAGACATGTACTTTCAAATCAGAAGTCGGAAGAGTAACAGATGACAAGTTGATTTTACAACTAGATGCAACTAAATTTCTACCTTGGTTAATTAAGGACAATTTACTTGTCCTGATCTACTGAAATGCTCCAAAAAATCTGAATAGAATGGAGTTAAAGGATTTAAATTACATACAGTTGTACATTTTTATTATATGTTTAGCCAAAGCTTAAAAAGTCAACAACTTACAAGTTTACACGTTTTAGACAATTACCATAACTACAAAAACTGCAGTTGAAAGGTTTTAATGCATTCTGATTGGAAAATAGTGGGAGTCATCCAAACAAGAAATGCATACAATCGTCTCATTAGGTGGCAGTTAACGTAGGTGTCAGAATACTCTTCCTAACATTAAGTCAATACAGGAAAATGCTGACTGTCAGCGTAACGGTACCGAAAGTTCTGAGCACTCCCTACTGAAAGCCAAACCTGCATGTTGGGGGTCTATTAACAACTTTAGGATAGGTGGAGAATAGACCTACTATATTCAGCCATCATCGTAAACAGAAATTTGACACAGTGTCAAATTGTCACATTGCCTAATTTGAATATGTGTACCTCATGATATCCTATATGAGCTGATCAAGGTAAACCTAAATCGTGTATGGTTTAAGTGATGTTATACCAAAGATACCATTCTGAGTATAGAAGTTTAAAGAAAGGTACAGAAGATCTCAGATAAACAGGTTTGGGATGGGGGCTGGTTATTCAGAAACCAAAAAAGTTGTGGAAGAGAAATCTGACAGCATACAGTTCAGCATTTTAATTTGAAGGTGGCAAAATCCCCTCCCCATTCTATGTTTCTGAGTTAGTGGCTCAAAAAGAAAGAAGTATTGCTTCTTTGCACTACAGCACTGCATTACTGCACAGATTCCACATCTACTGATTCCACTACTACTTTGGGCATGGGAGAACACCACAATATAGTAAATTGATACTAGAGGGAAAAATAATTTTCTTAGATTTAATTCCCCAAAGAAGCAGAGGACTTCAGTGCTATCACAACAAAAGACAACTCAATAGTAAAAGCGCAAGCTTTCTCTTGTAAAACTTAAACGCCAGTGATTTGAGATCATTTTTCATATGTAGCAGCCTAGACTCAAAAGCAAGGATCTTCAGACATTTACAGACATGTAGTTGCAATTCAGACATCTACTGGCTTAAAGTAGTACAGTATCTCCTTGAATGTGGAAGTGGTTATACTTCCCTCTCAGTGAATACATAATTCACACAGTCATGGTAGTCATCTGCAACAGAATCAGTGTGTTACATGAATGTTTTCACCAGTATATTTTATAAGAACTATCCCTGCAGAATGCATTTAGATAGGACACATAAAGAGCTGTGGAAGCTAACAGAGGAGAGTCATAGCTTTTATCCGTGGCAGAGAAGTTTATATCACTTGGTAACCTCTACTAGTCACAGAATTTGAAGACAGATGAACCTTGCAGGTTCTAGTTTTCTCCTCTCCTAAATGCACCTTAAGAAATAAAACAGAACAGTTGTCAATAATCAAATAGAAGTTATTTTGTCATTTGGATAACAGAACAGAGGTAATCCTATGAACTTCCCCTCCATCCTTACTGTCTTCCATCAGAGAAAGTTCCAATTCTCATTTGCTTTCCAACCCATGAAGTAATGCTCTGCCTTGACATTCCAACCTTCAGCTGCTGATAAATTTTTAACTGCTCAAGAAAGTACAACTTGTATGAGACATGTTTTTCAAGTAGTCTGAAAAGGCTCAATTCTTGAAACCATAGTCTTCTATCTCTGTTATGTATTCTTCAATTTTTCAGTCAAATCAAGTATACGATATACTGTAAGTCAAGCTACCTCATCAATTGCAGCTCTTATACCTTGGACACCAAAATTCCTGGAGTAAAAGACCCATTAAAATGTACTCCCACTCAAACTCCAGTTTGAAACAGTCAAAAAAAAAAAAAAAAAAAAAAGGCTAAAAAGGCTAACAGTCTATGAAATTCAGAGCAAGTTAAATCACCACAGACCTACCGCTTTCTGATGGCAAAGGGTGTTTCATTTTACTGATCCCTAGGGTTAAAAAAAAAAAAAAAAAAAAAGGCAAATCCAGACTTGAAGTTTATAGTCCTTGTCTTTTACTAGCACAAAACTAACACAAACTAACACAAAGCAGGAGCACAAACCAATATAAATGTAGTGAGTAGAATTCCTGTGTAGGGTTTTTTTTTTTTTCATTTTTTCTAAAAATGGCAGCTACCTAGTTCCATTGGTTAAACTTGGATTTTAGCTCAGTGGTGATCAACAAAGAATGATTAAATCCAAACTTAAGCAGAAGAGTCTGCCAAAGGCAGAGTTTCGGCTGAGACAGCTATCTTAAAGTCTGTAAAAATAACTTTGGACATTCCCCTTACCCCCACCACAGTACTGCGCAGACTGTCAGGGCAAAGGAAGTCTGAGAATATTACAAGGTTTGAGATGCAGCATCTAGCTACTCCACTAGGTATCAAAGGGCATCAGGTTTTGCTCAGTGTGACCATTTATGTATTCCCTGGGCAATGAAGATAGCAGAATAGAATATTATTTGTTGTCCAGAAGGCTTCACTGATAAAATAAAATATGAATCTGCTAGTTTATTAGAACAAGTTAAACTGAGTACCTAAGATGAGATTAAAAACAATTATTTAGAATTCCATGGTCAATGCAAAACATATTTGTCAAATGCAATGTTTCGTAAGTATTACATGCATGCTGTAGAACAGATTTATTGATTTGTCTTAGACAGCCACCCAAAAAATTTACTATTATTTTACTACTGAAACCCCCAGCTGAAAAGCTCCTGTATCAGTTTGGATAAGCAAACGAATCTTGAAATAGATGTTAACCATCATGCTTCCTTAAGAATTTTAAGAATGCTCCTTCTACAAGAGAAAGAAACTGGAACACTTTTGTATGGTGAACACTTTGACAAGCCAACTGTACTGTGGGGAAAGGAGAGAAAGGCTGTGTGGTGCTTAATTGCCATCCGGGGTTAAATCACAACACCAATTGTCTTACCCTTCAGGTACATCCTCTGCTTTCACTATACTATTGAAGTAAAGGTATGCAAGACAAAGCTTTAAATGACAGCAAGCATATTACTACCTTTTCCATTTTCTGGGTTAGTCTTGTCTCCCATTTCATGACGCAATAAATATACCGATCGCTTAACAAGAACCTGTGATCTTACCATCATCTTGATGAATTCTCCTGAGGTAGTCAGCCATCAGACTCCTAAGTGCTCTTTTGTGAGGCAAACCTAGTCGATGAGGAAACACTATTGATGTGTCCACCACTGTGTTATGAATTAGCTGGAAAAGATCAGAGGTCAGAGTAATGATTACACATCCAGTTACAGTCTTGCATCTCCTTTATTTATTAAAAAAATCCCATCTAGCATTTAAACCATTTCCTTTCTCAATAGTATGCCCAAACTAATCCTTGAGCACCAAATACTACGTCGTTTGTCCTGTTCATTATAGAATGGTAAACTGTGGGGCAAGAGCTGTGGAAAAATTGTGCTTTGCAGTGATTTCTGTACACTGCATTGACATTTATTCACTAGTTGTATATATAGAGTGAACATGATTCATTTTGGTTTTAGGTTGCCAATACCATACTGCAAAGTCGTACTTGCTTTGGCATTTAGATATCACTAGCAGGGAAGCCTATCAAGGCTAAATTCCAATTACTTCATTAGTAATAATCACAGAATGGTTGAGCTTGAAAGGGACCTCTGGATGTCATCTTGTCCAACCCCCTGCTCAAGCAGAGCCACTTAAAGCCGGTTGCCCAGAAACATGTTCAGATGGCTTTTGAGCATCACCAAGGATGGAGACTCTACCACCTCTCTGGACAGCCTGTACTAGTGCTTAGTCACTCTCACAGTGGAAAAAGTGTTTCCTGATGTTCAGAGGGAACCTCTTGCATTTCAGTCTGCACCCACTGCCTCTGGTCCTAGCATTGGGCACCACTGGAAACAGCCTGGCTCTGTCTTGTTCACACCCTCCCTTCAGGTATTTATATACCTTGATACAAGTCTTCCTAAGTAGATGGTTAGGTGTCTTATGGAATATTGCTGCCTTTGATATTTGATAGCATAATCCATGCATTTCTAGTACCTTAGGTAATTACTTGACAGGCAGCATAATTGTTTACAGAAATTCTAAGAGCAATACCTTTGTATTACTTGAATTGTTACTGCCTTTTATGCATTTGCTGGAATGACTTCAGCAAGATCAGAAAACATACAATTCTAGGTTTCTGTGAACCCAGAAATAAAGACGATGTTATTCAGTGGTGATGTACGGTTGCATACCTTGAAGCACAGAACAGTAAAGTAGGAAGTCCAAATGTCGGAACCTTTACCATACTGTGTTTGTGTGCACATCTCTTCCTTCTCTGGACGTAATATTAATACGGTTATCATTTAACAATCAAGTACATTTCATTCTTTTTTTCATACATGTTGATCTGCTGAAATCCAACATTCTTTTCCTTTTTGAAATTAATTAGAACACAGTAAAGGCAAGTAGCCACCTCTTAAAATCAACTTCAGACAATTTTACTTTGAGAGCAAGTAAGCTATTTTCTAAGCTGTGTCCAATTAAATCTGTATCTGCACTGAACAAGTTTAGCAGTATCACCTGTACATCCCGAAGAGATGTTATGGCATTCTTCAGGTCATCCTCTTTTGTTCCAGAGAGTCTAAAGACAGATTTAGAAGTGCTTCATTAACTGAGACACTAAGAAATATCTGGAAGTACTAGGTTTACACTGGTCATTCCCCCAGCATCTGAAGTTAATGCTAGTCAACTTTGAAATCACACAATGTTGAAGTCAGCACAAGGCATTTTTTTTTTTCATTCTCTTCCTTTTCACTTGGGTAGTGTAAGATAAACTAAGCTAGGTGATATTAAATATGCCGTACCAATACAAGTGACTGAGCCTGTTTTTTAAGCATGAACCAAAGACAGGGATCTGAGCAAACAAATATTGCTGTTGAAGGAAGAGGAATACATTATGTTGGTTCTCCTGCAACTTCTTTTACAGGGAGGTTCAAAAGCTGTGTGTCTCAGAGCAGTTACAGGACTTCAAAGAATGAAGACATGAAAACATGTCTTCCAGATCTCTATGGCAAAACCCAGTAGGAAGACCAAATACAGTGATCTGCACTTAATACAGCCAAGTTTCGTTAAGCTGTACAGTCTGATGGCTTATGACTATACTGCTTTTCTGTAAGAAAACATTTATAAATTAAATTTGCGTTTGCTTCTGTTCCCTTAAGGAATTTAGCAAATTCCAGGGGGGTTTTTGTTTGTTTGTTTCCTTTTTTTTTTCTTTTCCTTTTTTTTTTTTTTTTTCAAGGAAGGGGTAAAAGGTCTTCAAATGCGGAAAGAAACAAATTGAACTAGGCAAAGAGAAAAATCCTTCTTCATCGAATCTGTAAGAACAAAAGCCTCATTCCTGACTGAAGGTCTTTGATTTATGTTACTAGAAATACACATTTAAGAGAGGCATGTTTCTACTTATACAGTTATCTGCCAATCTATTAAGTCTAATCCTGAAGCTTTATAGACTAATTAGCATACCTTAAATCGTAGTCTACAACTTTCCAATCTGGTTTAACAATCCTATTATAGACAACCTGTAGATTAGCATCAACCACTGTCACTCTAGTTAGTTCCAAGCCACAAGTTGTGTAACACTGAAGAAAAAAAAAAGTAAATTCAACCAGCATTTACACAGCAATTATGTTTCTTTACGTTATGTACATTATTAACTGGCTACCAGCTCCACAGATCCAGAGGGTTTTGCTCACTGCATATTCAACTCTAAAGGTCTAGTCATGTAGAGTGATTAGTCAGTCTGAAGGTCTAATCATGTGGAGTGACTAGTCAGAGTTCTGCAGACCTTTGAGACATGAGCGCCAAACTACTGCAGGTAGGAAATTGCTTCATAAACAGGAATATAGTTTTCTGTTAACTGAACCAAACTTTTTAGATTACTCATACCATCTCACAGTCCAGAGCATATACACCATAGGTTCCATCAAGACACGGTGATTTAATTAATGTCTTCATGAAGCCTTCCAATTTCTCACTTCTCCCATCATGAACATGAAGTTGCAAAAGTTCCATTAGTATTTAAGTGTAAGTTTGCCATGTAGATCTTACCCAAATTGCCAGACAATTTATTTCTCTAGCAGACTCAGGAGCATATGTATGTAATACTTGTCAAGATTTGCCACATAATTTACTAAATCCTAGTAAGTAAACCTAAAAGGCTTATACCAAACCATTCACAGAAAGCTATGATGCAACTTTAAGTCAAAAAAGACACAGAAAGCAAAACTGAGATACCGCGTTATATAAACCTTCTGAGAACGTTATTCCTACCTTTGCAATCTGACACCCATCAGACCCAACTATTCTCTCACAACAGCTATAGTGTTTTTCCATGCCACCAGGAACTGCCAAAAAGAAAAGTTGAAAATTGAGCAGTTTTTGCAGCAACTAGTAATGGCAAAATCAAATCAGTATCCTCACTCCTCCTCTCAAATTTTTTTTCCATTTTCTACTGAGATTGCACGATGGAAAGAATCAAGTCCCAGCTACAGGTCCCACCTATGCCAAGGTAACAAACTATACTTTGTTCCCTCCTGAGACAAGGTTTTCATCAAAAAAATAAATACCAATGAATGGCAGAGATAAAGTTGTAATATACTCCAGAAAGTTCTCCCTGAGGGAAATATATTATGTAGCTTCTGAGTATTTAAGGTATTTCTCAAATGACAAGGTTCACTTAGAAGTCAGTGCAAAGCCACACAACGAACATTTCTCCACCTTCTTCCCACACGGTTTTATTAACATCAACTTTCCTAAAGTTAGGGCATATTCAGAGAAAACAGGCTTTACAAACTAGCCACATTGCTAAAAGAACAGCAGAATGTATCCCAGCTCAACCTTGTGCAAAAAAGTTTCATACTCTGACATTGTTCAGTTTTGACATGAGATGTCATAACTTTTAACAGCTTCCACAAAGATTGAATACCAAGGATACCTGCCTTTTTGTTCCAATACTTTACTGGAATGATAGTTGCATTCTTCTTTACATCTATGTTCTCCTGAAGAAGTAACAGCATAAACTTTGCCACACCTACAGCACACTCTT
>NW_009596411.1:77456-79308 GCF_000690535.1 Cariama cristata
CGAAAGCTAAAAAGCACCAAAAATAATAGAGCGTATTTCCTAGCTGACTTGCCATAAAGTTAAAAAATGTTGAATTGAAGTAGAAAAAAGTTACATGAAAAGTAATTGCAAGAGCAGAGTATCAATACATATGCAGCCTCGCAAGATTAGCCATGTATTTTAAAAAAGTTTGTCTATAGCACAATAAAAAATTCACGTTTCCCTGCAACTTCTTCAATTACTACGTTGAAACAAAAATTTAAAAAGATCTATGAAACTTGATGGCTTAGTTATGAAAGCTTGTGAACTCATTTGTAGTTCACGCACTAAATACAGAACACTGATGTAATGTATAATTTTATATCTGTGTATTTTACTATCTAGTGAGCTACTGACTAAAATTCAATTTTGTTGCAGTCTAGTAGGCACTTACCATCATGTCCAGCATTTTTTACAACCCCAGTAAGTATAGGCATTTTTTACAACCCCAGGATTTCGTTGAAGGAAGTTATTTTCTTTCAACTGATCCTCAGTCAGCAGATAATCTTTTAAAAGTTCATATAGAGCACCACCTGTAAATGCTAAGAAAACAAAAACAAAAACCCCACAAACAGACACAAAACAACCTGAAAATAAACAAAGCCAAAGCTTAAGCAATTTTAGAACAAATGTAAGTAGCACTTAAACATCCTAGTACTTCCAAAATAAAGCATATCTGAAGTTACAAGATGTGCACTATAGTTTACCCGCAAAAAATATTTGTTTGTACCTCAGAGCAATTAGAAGCTATTAGAGGCGAAGCATTATTCAAAAAAAAGACAGTAAACAATAGGGATTTTAATTCTCTAGCTATCCCAGAAAGGCTAGGCATGCAATACTAAAGAACATGCTCTTTTCAAAGAGAATTTCAATATTTTTCCCATAAGAATGAGTCCTCAGATATAAACATTATGTTGGAAACCGCTACAGTGGTTGATAGATAAAGCTTGACCAAAACCAGGGCAACATTTTCATGCTGAAATAAGCCTATTTATAGGCTAAAGTGGAGAATTGCCATCTCCCTTCCCCTTTCTTTACCTTTCTCCTTGTCTGATTTTATGTATCCAGTGCTGCTGGAAGATCTGCTGTTACTAAGTTACCCTGAATGCAAGAAAACATTTTTAGCGTTTCTGCTCAATTTTAGATTTTCTGTTAATATCCTAAGCCAATATTTATAAATCAAAACACCAATTTATTTCAGTGATATATTTCTACAAAAGGATTTAAATATAAAGAAGTATCTTTAGTAAAGTTAAACTAAATAATACTTCTAAGACATTTCTCTGCTGTTCTAATTTCTGCACTTACAACCCATTTAAAAAAATCTTCATTGAAAACAAAACTACCATGATGTCTCAGCTTTATGAGAGTCTTCACAGCAAAATTCAGGTACAATTTTTTACTGCCACAATGATCATAAACAGATTGCTCTTTTGTCAGAGCCTATATTTAAAAAAAGAAAAGAGAGTGAGTGTTAGTGGAGTACTCCGTTCTACAAAAAAAATCACTGCCATTTATAACCTGAGATTCTGAACCTAGAGGTAGATACACATGGAAGTAGTGTCCTAAATCTGAAGTGTAACAGGAGACAAAATCAGATGGATGAGACATCTAGAAAGACAAATTCAGTACTTATGAAGCAAAGATCTGTGGGAAAAATCAGTGCTCCAACTCAGAATTTAAATCTAATCCTTGTGGGAATTTGAACACTATTAGGGTAACCATCCCTCTGGCTATAGACAGCTTTTTCTGATCCTGCTTCAAAAGAGGCATAATTACCTTTTTAGGTGAAGAAATATTTCCTTAATTTTCTTTCTGTAAAGTCATAGAATCA
>NW_009596412.1:0-4622 GCF_000690535.1 Cariama cristata
AATTTCCAATCCGTAAGTCTCTCTCCCTTAAACGGTGACACAAGCCTTGACCTAACAACACAAAGAAGCAAGGCAATCAAAAATAAGCTTTGCTTGTTTGTAATACATGTGATAGATAATAGGTATAGTTAGTGTGGACTGATGGTATGGTGTGTTATTCGGCATCTGCTTGACAGTCTCATGATAAGCTGCAGTAGCTATTCACCCTGAGTGTGAGGGTGGTCTTTCTCAGCTCCATATAAGCACTGACTGGTGAGCCCACTGAGTGTTCCTTGGTCAGCTAATCCCTTTAGTAGACGGTGAGTGTCTCTTCAATCCACTGCTGTTGAGTAGGGGAGACCTGCAACCAGTGCGTAGCATGTGTAACACCAAAACCAAGATTGCTTTCGGTGGAAAAGAAGGCAAGGGGAGCAGTGGTTCACTCCCTTGCCATTCTGGATATACAATTGTAGCGCATGCTGGTTTTTTTTATATTCTTCCCATAAAATAGTTTAAATGTAGTTTGCGAAATCATGAACAAGTGCATCACAATCTGAAAATAAGTTTCAGATGCAAATATGCTGTTTAAGGTGTCTAGCATATTATAGGCAGACCTAGAGATGAGTATTGTTTTTAAAAACTTCCTCTTAATTTTATTTTAAAGAAGATTATCATCCCTCAGAAATGTTAGCTTGGGTATTTTTCAGATCTAGAATGGCTCACCCAGACTTATCAGTGGTTTTTAACCCCACTAAATAAAATTAAAATTGCCTAGATCAGTATGGTCAAACTAATACTTGCAAATTTAACTAATTTCTGTTTATATCTTGTTTATCTATCAAGGATTCCTAATTTTACAATTTAATTTTCTAATGCCTTGTGTATATATAAACTGCCTAATTTCTGTGAATGTCTGTAATACATGTGAGCGAAATTTTGGTGCTAAATTCACATCAAACATAAAAAGAAATTCTGAAGAGTTTTTAAAGACTAAATCCATTCAATAATTATTCTTTCTGTATGATGACCAATGGCAAAGTCTGGTAGTTCTGCAAGGTCTGAGAAGGTCTGTCTCTAGACCACATTCAGATTTTGCATACTTTGGGGCTTCCTTTTAAAACTACTTTTAGAAATTGCAGTAAAAAATACCCATTAATTATTTGGACTGACCAGTATGGATGCAGTATCACACGCTTGAGGAAAAGAAAAGGAGACATAGGTCAAAACCAGCATTACAGAGTAGGCAAGGCTGAGAAATGTAATTTAAATGAATAGAGAATAGACATAAATACACTTTCCATCCACTCTCAGATAAAAGACATTTTACAACTCACAATTCTTGGAAATAAAATGTTATTTCTACTGTACCACTGTAGGGTCTAGGTGGTGGTGTTCTTTATCATTCCACTCCATTCCAAAGGAGCCTTGTTTTGGGAGTCTTCAATTTTCTACACTTACGAAAGATGTATCATTAAAATGGAAGCAGATTAGTTAAATTGTTCCTCATTGACTCTTAACATAGTCTGAGTAACACCATGCTTAATCAGCGGAAGCCCTCATTGATCCTTTTTATATTTTAGTACTTCAATACAGAGATACTGTATAGGACACATACAACTGTTTATTTCACATTGGCAGTGATCCAGCAATTTGTGTCTAATGCCATTTTCAATGTTCTAGGGCTGATCTGATCCTCAGCTGCTGGTCCAGAATGATTTGGGTTTTTGATAGGCTCAGACTGTATTTCCAGTTCCATGTTGAGGTTTTAGACATCTTAAAGTATTTAAATTGACACCTGAATCACTGCTTTTGCACTAACTTGCAAATCCTTTGGGTTATAAAGTTATACTTTTTCTTTTTTTTCTGTGTTATTCAGCACTGATACAACTGGGGTCTTACCATATAGCAGATTTCTAGGCTTTATGGTAATATTAGAAAAAATTATTATGATTAAAAACAAAGAAGAAAATGATAACAAATAATTATAATAATATTAATGATAATAATAGCAAACGTTATAAGGAAATTAGGAAGAAAAGAGAATGTATCAGTACAAGCACTGTGATTTGTCTGCATATATATGAGACAAAAGATAGCACTATAGTCCAAGTATAATATATGTGATAATATTATCTGAAATATATAATCATCAGAAATTACACTAGAGTTTTGTGGATTGAAGTGTGATCTAAATCAAACTATTTGCTATTGATCTATTATCTAAATCAAACCTACTACATTAAACAGAGACAATTCCCATGACTTCAGACCATTCTGAATGAAGACAGCACTGCAGGATAGAATCTGATATTCCAGTTCTGTTGGCCTTTGTCATCACCTGCTGTCTTTGTAACACACTGGAGAAACACGTGGTGGTACAGCCCCCAGCTACTCCAAGATTTCAGGATAAGCCTTGCCTACTCCCGTTGTGCTGCTATGTTGGGCTGAGGCACTCTCTGACCACACCTGGACCATCACTCTGAGATGTCAGGATAAGCCCCCACCGTGCTTTTATCTTGGCTGCAGTAGTGTGGGGTTGAGGTGTCAGTCAGGCACTCCCTGGCCACAGCTGCACCATCTTCAGCTCGAATGGTATACCATAATGACTCAGCACGAATTGTGGCCGGAATGAGAAATACTGACCAAAAGTCAGTCATCTCCAGATCCTATAATAGCGATACAAAGTGAGATCCTTTGAACTTTCTGGGGTTGCAGTGGGCTCCGTGATCCAGTATTTCCCCCTGAATTGGGATGCTTATCAGGGTAAATTTTGTGAGGATTGACAGATTGTCCGTTGATGATTTTGTGAGGACTCAAAGACCTGATCTTGTGAGGTTTGCTGACTGACTGTTGATGAATGCTGACACACAAAGTGAGTAATTCATGAAATTCATGAAAAGGGAAATTTTGATCACGGATTAACCTCTCTGTGTGTGCAATTTGACTCGGAACTGTTTGTCTGTCTGTGTGTGATGTGGTTTAACTTCTGTCTGTGTGTGCAACTCTGCTGCAAGTTTTGGGTGACCTTGCCATTCTTGAATGTTAACAAAGTCACTATCTTGATTGTAACAAATTCCATTGAATCTCTCTGTTAAATTGGCTGATGATTAAGTGCTGTTAATAATTATAGATCCTAATCTTGTGCAAAATATTAACAATTCCTAAATTGCTGCTAAACCAAAACTGTGTAAAAAAATCAGATAGAAGACAGTGATATAAAGGTTTGATTGTGCACAGATATAATCCTTTAGATATAAACCATTGACTAAGTCTGGGACTACGGGTGTATCCAGCCACACCTAGACTCCTTTCTGAGAAGGAGGGTAGAAAGCAAGGGGGTCTACTTTGAACCTCGTGACTGAATGGGAGGCTTTCCTTCTTCTTTGTGTCTCTTCCCTTAGACATAAACTGTTGACCAAGTTTGGGACTGTCTGGATCCAACCGCACCTAGACTCCTCTCTGAGAAGGAGATTAGAAAGCAAGGGGATCCTCTCTGAACCTCATGGCTCAACGCAAGGGCCTCCCTGACCGTTTGTTTGGCCCTGTCCTCTACACAACAAAATTCAATCTTGTTAAGTCACTGTTGCATTTACTATCAAACTTGGTTGAATTGCTGTTTTAAACATACTGCTACTTCTCTCTTATGAGTGAAGTGCATCATCCCATCTGCGACAAAGCATTGGATAAAAAAGCAGAAACTTAAGAAAAATAACTTAAGGAGATAGGAAAATATTCATTTATTTTTTTCCCTTCCAGCTGAATGGAAGGGGGAAGGCTCCAGGGTCACATTTTTCTATTGCCATTTTAACCAGGCCTGTAGTGATAGCACAACGGGCAATGGTTTTAAACTAAGAGGGTAGATTTAGATTGGACATAAGAAAGACATTATAGTAAGGGTGGTGAGACACTGGAACAGATTGCCCAGAGAAGTTGTGGATGTCCCATCCCTGGAACTGTTTAAGGTCATATTGGATGGGGTTTTGAACAACAAAAGTTGCTCAAAGTTTGGGCATCCAAACTTCTTAAAGAGGAAGGCGGCCCAAAACTCTGGGCTCCTTTCTGAAAGAGCGACCTAGCCACTAAGTGGCTGTGCAAAGATCACCAGTTCTACACAGAGGGACTGAAATGAGTTCATTAAGGTAATATTTGTCTCAGCTGTCTGAATACATTTTTGCAAGGCTATGTAATTGAACAGTCTTTGGTTGAAGAAATTATCACAGTAAAGACTACACTAACAATACACAGTAGTTCAAATTTCAGCCCGTAGGGAACGTTTTGACAGAAGTCTTAATCATCTAGGGCATATCCGGTGCCTGTGCAGTCTAGGTAGCGTTTATAGATTGCAGTCCTGGATTTAGGCTTAGAATTAACATTTCAGGCTCTGTAAATTATCCTAAAATGCTATCCTAGTGGTATGCAATCATCTAAGTCCTAGCATGTAACAATTTAAGAACACTACAACTCCTCCTTCAGAAACTTTGGTTCTAGAGCACAGAGCTGCTATGATTGTCCAGAGTCATGTGTCTTAAACAACTGTTAATTTGGAATTAAAAAATCTGATCCTGTAATTGTTTTATCGTGCACCCAGAACAGGGAGCCATGAGAAGTCCAGCAGTCAGAGTTTGTTCCTTCCTGTGGCAGGG
>NW_009596412.1:4653-35054 GCF_000690535.1 Cariama cristata
TTTCTGGGCTGAGGGAGCCTTCGATTGGGGGACAGAAAAGGTGGGGTCCCTCAGTTGACAGACAGGGGCCTTAGCCAATGAAATGCCTCATTTGAGAGAAGCATCTAGTCCATAGACCCTATACGACCACAGACCAGATTCGACCTGGGGTATAAATGGAGCCCCGCTAGGGGGCCATGTTGAGTTAGTCCTCCTTGGAGCAGTGGATCTGCAGGCAGGGGACTCTCCTGGGAGGCTGGGTCACTACCTAAGGAGCTCTCATCGGTGAGTGATTGTGCATTTTGGATTATCATTCCAAAGTTTGGGGATCCCCTGAACTACATAGTAATTGAACTCCATGTGGTATCCTGAACCTGTAGTTTAATGTTTGTTGGAGTGTAGTTATTTTGGTTAAAAGCACATTTTCTTTTTATCATGAGTTTCAACTTTAGTTACGTGAATAAATTCTCCTTTTGAGTTTGCCAACTGCCTGGTTTGATTGCATAGATATAATCCTTTAGATGCAAACTGTTGACCACGTTTGGGACTAGGAATGGATCCAGATGCACCTAGACTCCTTTCTCAGAAGGAGTTTAGAAAGCAGGGGGTTCCTCTCTGAACCTCATGACTTGACAGGAGAGTCTCCCTGACAGTTCTGTTTGAACTTGCCCTCTGTGCAGCAAATACTGGTGTGCCTGTGTTACACTTTAAAAAATACTGCCAAAATAAGAAGTGGTGGCATCCAGATTTTCCAAAACAGCCTTCCAACTAGTTCTCTTCTACAAACAAGCACCTAATCTTTAACTGCTGCAATACTTGTGTCAAGTTTCTTCTTCTTACCTGGTTTCTAAATACTTCAAGAGTCTAGGTCATTTGGCTTAGCAGGAGTGTACTGGGATCCAAAACCAAACTGCAATTAGCAGAAAAATACGTAATGATTGAGAGGGGGAAAAAGAAAAAAAATATTGTGCAAAGGGAATTCCAAGGAAATCTTGAGAGTCAACTGGTTGTTCACTATCTGACATGGAAAAGCAACTTCGGTGTTACTTTCCAGTGATTCATATATGTAACAGTTTTTCACTGAAGTGATGTCTCCTCTGACTTCTATTCCTTCCTCTTTTCTTTTGTCTTCCTTCAAGACCTTTAAAAGACATTTGTTTATTATGAATTCATGCTGTGTCCCCATCAATTACTTGAGTGCCTGAGGGGTTCACAGGTATCAGTTTGAAAGGATTAAAAAAAGATGAAACAAGGCCATCCCTTCCAGCTCACAGAAGCAAAGGACTAGCTTGGAGTTAAATTAGAAAAAATAAGTGCAGTGTACACTGTTTGACTGCTAAATCAACCTCTGTTTAACAGAAATAACCAGAACTTAATCATGTGACTTTGATCACTGAGCAGAAATTGTTTGGCAGTGGTTGTCTGTGGCTGACAATGTCTTATGTAAGTAGTGTTGTTATCTCAGTCTGTGTCTTTGCCTGCATGTTATCTGACTCAAGGTCATTAGAAACTAGATCTAGTTTCTATTGGATTAATAAAATGAAATAAAATAAAATATACACCCTTGTAGGAAATTATCTAGCAAATGAGTTCCTTCAAACTCTAGTCTCAGGAGAAATATTTCACTCCAAGGCATAACTAAATAAACACCTGTTAACAGACTGCAGTTAATGCTTGTACTTTAACATTCACTAACAGCAGTCCTAAACAGTGCTCAAGAATTGAGACGAAGTTGATTAAAAAAAAAAAAAAAGGAATGGACTGGAAGTCCCAGAGCACAACTGAATCGATTAATTACACCCTTAGAGTTCTGTATTATATATAAGTGAAACCATGTGATCAAATATGCCACCATATAAGGATATTAAATCTGAGTAGGTTTATCATCATATCAGACTTTGGTACAAAACTTAAAATGAAATAAGATTTACTGCGTTACCAGTTACTAAATCATTACCATCTGCCTACACAATACAAGATTCAGAAACACTTCTTTTCCTGTCTTATTTTAACAGGAATTTGTACTTTGCACCTTGATTAGGTTGTTCCATTTTTTCATATTGCAAAAGCATTTTCATTATTTTCATCAGTTTTCTTCCTCTACCCCCCAGTATATTTTTGAATTTTAATTACTCAGGGATTTCTTTTTTTTTGAACAGTCATTACTCTTTGAAATTCTTATTGTGATGGTCTTTTAACAAAAGCATTATTTTTCCATACCACCTTAGGGAATCTAATTCTCCTCTGTTCACTATTTTTGTCTTATGATGATAAGTATTTAAGTAAGCTAAGGACTGAGGAAGTGAGAATTTCCATTTCTGGACATTTTTTTTTAGTATTTGTTTTAGATCACCCTCTTATTTCCTACTTTATCAGAATCTATGGTGTACTATTTCTGTACTTCATTATTATCTGTAACTACCACCTTTTAATATAACCTTTAATATTAGATATTTCTATCCCCATAAATGGATTTAAAATGCACTGCAATTTGATCTTAGCTGAAAGATAATACAGAGATTATTACTACTTGTACAAATACATACAACACATTTGGGGAATTCAATGGTGGTAAAAGATGAAACGCTTAAAGAATATTTCTTAAAGGTAGAACTAATTAAATAAAATATCATAGTAATGCACACAGCTCCTCAGAGGAAATCTATCTTATAGATGTAGTCTACCTGTGGCCTTAACATATTAAAAATACTGATACCGTTACTTTAAGACAAATAAGCATGGGAAGTCTGTGTATTCATATACTATTAAAATATTTCAATATATAGATATATAGTACACAGTGTAAAAATTACATAAATTGTAATTTGTTTGATGCTGATAAGAATGTGAACGTGTGTAAGTGTGAAGGCAGCAATTCCTTTTAAAATTTATTAAAATTTATTCAGCATTGTCCAGTCTGCTGTGTTTAATTTCAAAATCTAAGACTTTCATAATGTAAATTGTTCGTTCACTTCTACTTTATATTGTATGAATTAATATCCAACATAAAAAAATAATGCAGATGGAATCAT
The DNA here is from genome assembly GCF_000690535.1 of Cariama cristata. Classification (NCBI taxonomy): domain Eukaryota; kingdom Metazoa; phylum Chordata; class Aves; order Cariamiformes; family Cariamidae; genus Cariama; species Cariama cristata. The sequence goes on from NW_009596412.1 coordinate 7,665, forward strand.
GTTCACAGGAGTGTAGCTATTCAGAGCATTGGTCTTAGTTGTAATTTCATCCTTTTATTTACTTTTCCATCATGAAAAAGTACACTTTAAGAGCCTTCCTGAGGTTGTGACAAGAAGAAAGTGCTACACTTCATGATATCCAAAATGAAGGCATCCATCCCAGCATGTGAAGGGAAACAAAACCAAATACACATAATCAGAATTTAAGAAATTCAGGGAAATTAACTAAACCATATGACAAGAATCAGACTACTAAAGAATTTACTGTACTGCATATATTGCATAAAGTTGCATAAGGAGGTATCTGTTTCATAAAGACCTGGTAATGGAAATAGCAGAATAAAACATTTTATAATATGATTCAGTATCTGAAATGTCATTTAATCAAGACTGGTCCGTGAATGAGAGAAATCTGTCTGAAACTCAGCTCAGACCAAACTGACACGATATTAGTGAGCTCGGGAAATGTCACGATCCACTCGGTGGACTCATGATGGTTCGTTAAACTCCGGTCCTGAAGTGCAAAAAAGAAAGGCAAAAGCGCCAAAGGGGTTTTGTTTCAGTCAATCAGTGTAACTTTATTATGTTGCCCGTAAAGCGACTCTCACAGGAAAACACCTGGAAATTATTGCAGAATTTCTATCAATGTCTTCAAATGAGTGAACATGTCTGTTCACATCACCGGAGCTCTGATTTAAGGTTTACTCCAGACCGCCGGCTGCTGGTGGATGGCTACACTTTAGTAATAGTTAGTCAGATTTTGGTTTCATGTCTGAGAGACTGTATTTTTTTCCAATTAAATTAATCTTATGTTTGATAAAAGGGCCATACCTGACTATAATTAGGAAAATGAAGCAAGCCATATGCAACAGCTTACTTGTTGAATGGAGCTTCAACTTAAGGGCATATAATAGCAGTGCTCTGGGAAGTACAGTAAAAACTAGATTCATTCCATCTACGTAGGCACTGAACTAAGAATTATACTTACTGAAAGCTCCTTTTAAAGTAAGTGGAGACTGATTTCCTTTCAAGAGATGAGGCAGATCTGAGAAAGTAATTTTTACTCTCTGGAGTGTTTTAGCTGGATATCTTTAGGCTGAGCAGTACCATGACACTCACTTCTGTGTCACATGAGACACTAGAAAGTCCCAAACTAAATTAGGGCTAGACTCAAAACTGTGGATCAGTTAACCTCTGAAGTAAGGCACTAACTGAATATAATCAGGTGGAATAAGTCTGGGACCTAATTTAAGTCTGCCCATACAGTTTAGCATCTAGTTGGCTTATCCTTTCTGAGGAGCAGTTTATTACCTAAGCAGTGATTTTTGAAAACTTAAAGGATTTGACTAGAAACTCTTCAGTATGAAGAAGAAACTGGGAAAACTGAGGAAAAAATCTGTCAATGCAATTGTGAAAACTGCTCCCATATTTGGTCTGAAGCAGAACACTAGGCAATTAATTTCACTCCCACAAAAAAAAATATCCCAAGCATGAAAAAAATCAAGCATCTTGGACCAAAAAAATTTAGTGCAATTTGAGATACCTTAGAGTATTCCCTTTGCCATTCAGGTGCTGCTCTAGAAGTCTTTGGTATCCCACAAAGGTCTGCGCTGTGTATTGCAACTCCTGTGCAGGTCTCCCATACATTTCAGGCATACAAAATGACTCTAGATGACTATGGTTAGACAATTAAATTGAACCTTTCATTTTGGATGAGTGTTTTCTTTGTTTAGCATAAACATCCAGACATCTTTTATTCTCATGACTTTTTAATTTTATTAAAAATTATTAAGCCAACATGGAAACTTGGTACTTTTCGACTCTGTTTTCTTTAAAATTGACCTTAAAGATTATGATCTAGTAGTGTCAAATTTAGTGAACTAAAGATTCAGCCAAAAGCACAAGGTCTTTAATGACTGAGTTTTTGCCAAGAACAGATTAATTCTTTCTTGTTTCTGCAATGAATAAGAAAATGCACAAATCTAAAAACACATGTCAAACAGTTCCTGAAGGTCACCTGATGCAATAAACACACATCTTCATTCATGTATCCACTTCTTCAGAAAATTTTCATTACCAAAGGAATAGAAAACTGATACTTTAAAATAAGAGTGTTCCACCAGGCCCAGGATTTCCCTCAAAATGGTTTTTCTTAAAAATGAATGCAATAGTTAAATAAAGGCAGTGATTGGGGAAACGGCTCTTTGGCCACTATGATGGTAAAGAAAAGACTTTTCTAAGGTCAGTTTTATACATGCAAGCTAGTACATCCAATTCCATGATTGATGCATGACTGTCCTGTAATGGTTTTGCTGTTTTCAGAACAGCTCATCTTGTGAAAGATGACATGCAGCCTCCCTCATCAGGAGTCTGCAGAGCCAGTTTAATGAAGCTGAAAGTATGTGTGTTGCAGTGGGGCAAACTTTTTAGTATCTCTGCCAAGAAGACAGAAAAACCTGAAAATTGTGTGTCAGTCTTTCAAAACTATAGTCACAGCAACAAGAAGATCAACACCTGTTGTGTGTCTTTCTTTTGTTTCTTCCAATTGATCCAGCAAGTCTTTGCCAAACATTTGCACGATGTGCCATAGAAATGTCACTTGAGGGTGAAAAAGAGTGTGACTTTATAAGTAAATGTCATTTTGCAAGTAGGGAAATAAAAATGACACTAAGAAAAGAAGCTCAATGGCTAAATGGCTGATGATACAAACAAGAAGCAGAGCATGCAATGAAGATTCCAGTTAGTTTGTACCCTATCTGTCTGATGTCTTGATAACAGTAGATGGTAAAGGAAGTGATAGTCATGGTTTTCCACATCATCTCAGCACTGGAGCTCTACCACTCAACAAGCATCTGCAGCAAAGAATATTATTTCCACCTTAGCCAGTCAATGGCAATTGAAATACCTCTTCTTTACACTTCCTTCTCTTCTTTTCATTGAGTCTCAGGTTTTGTAGAGTTTTCAAGTAATCTCTACCTCTGTTGTACTACCCTTGCCTCTCCTTTTGCTCCCTTCACCTCTGGATCTTCTTTACACTCATTTATCTACCCTAAGTACTGAGGTCCAGCTGATACTTCTCTCCAGGTACATTTGAAAATTTCAACATCCCTAATGAGCCATCATTTCTATCTCCAGCTCAGAATCCTGACTACTTCTCCACCTGCTTTCTGTATGCATTCTGAAAGAGTTGAAGATAGAAATTTATTTACCCTTACCAGCAAATTAATCATAAAGCTTGCTAAACCTTGGCAAAGAGAATTCTTGTCTTATGCATTTAGTAGACACAGAAGATCTTTAAGACTTTGCAACTCAGTTTTTTAAAGACTTTCTACACAAAAGCTACTTGGCAGAGAATCTACAGAATCTATGTTCAATGAAATTATTGACAATAAGAATGAGTGTTGACATATGATTTAGCTTTTAGGATAGAAATTAATAACATTATCCTAAATAGTTTGCATAAATCTCTAAATAAGAATGTAAATGAGAAGTTTGTATTTATCTCAATATGTTATCTTAATCTCCCTCATCTAGGAAATTTTGCTTTCTGTAAATTTTATTTCCAGAATCTGCCATTTGCCTCACTTTAAACAGCATGCACATGATAAAATGTCTGTTTGCACAAGAGGAAGCCATATAATTGGCAAAAGAGAAGCAGAGGTCAGGAAAACTGTAGATTTCTACATAAACTGGGCCAAAACAAAACATACTCAATACTTACTGCTGCTAGTGACATTCCCAAATTACGCATCTACCTTTTTGATTTACATTCTAGAGGACCAGGCAGAAGATGGAAAGGACAGTGAGACATTTAGAAGAATACTATTCTCCCTTATAATCTATGTAGGACCTGCTAAAAATCCTGACTGCTGGCAGTCACACAGGATAGTATTGTTTATAAATAAAACACTGAATAAAATAAATACATTGCTGTTTGGGCACTTAGCAATGCCAATATATTTCTGGTATGGATGATAGGTAATTCAAAGACCATATCAGTCCAGCTGTAAATTCTCTTGCTTCTTTACTACAAGAGGATTTTTACTTTGTTCTGACTATTCTGCAAACTTACTTGATAAGCCATCTAAACCATCAGAAAAAGGGAGCAAAGATAGGACACATTAAAAAAAAAAAAAAGTATGATTTATTAAGCACATTTAGAAATAGCCTTTAAACAATTTACCAAATGTCATATAGTTTTTTATTTAGATTCATCCAGATTCTAATTTTGTGTATCTTTTCAGTCTTTATCCATAATACACAAGGGTATGATCCTCCACTACTGATGGTGATAATAGGATTCTTGGTTATCCACCTTTAGGATGACTTGAACACTTCTGCTAGTGCTGCAGACAAATGACTTGGCCCCTAGCGGATAATGCACTTCATTTCTGATAGAAGTTTCTAAAAAAGAAATAATTTCATCCTGGTTTCAGGAATGGTTTCATCCTGGTTTCATTACAAGATCCAGAGTGTTGATTATATTTTGAACAGTTATTAACTTGAGTTAGTAGTTTTCAGACTTGGACTTTTAACTCCACTGCCCCCCTCAATTTAAGGATGTTTTAAAAGCTTAATTTTTTTTAATTACATTTGAATATACAATATGCAAGTAGTATCCACCTAAACTCCATAATATGAAAACTTCGAACATAGAGCAGAGGATAACTTAAAGCTATTTGTAATTTGAAATATAAAATCGGAAATTATAATGTAAAATATGTTAACAATTTAACATTGTTTACCTTAAAGCTTCATTTTGGTGTTAGCAGGTATCAGGGAAATAGAATGGGTCTTTAGAAAAGGAGTAGTTATCATACGTACTCAGCATGCATAACTGAGAAATATAAGTGTATCACAAAGTCTGGGGAGAAAACTTGACTCTAACTGTTCTGTGTTATAGTTTAGGTCCTCAAAGCACAATAAGAAATTAGTTTTACTGTTATGTTATGTAACCTTTGTTTACTGCGAAACCAAACAACACCTGACGTCAATTCAAATTACAATATACTAGCTGTCAATTCAAATTACAATATACTAGCATGCAACATAGAAAACTATTCTTGTTTACAACTTCAGACCTAAGCTCACATAGCATTTGAAGTATGTGTTACTATGTCAGTTTGAGATCTACCCATATGGCTTCATGAGCCTGCACAGGATAAAATGTTTATTGAAGAAAAGTAGTGTACAAAACGAAAAGGATGAAAAAGCACGAGGATCTAAAAGACCATATTGATGTCATCTTCTGACAGCACCATAACAGTAAATTAACACTGTCAGGAAACAAATTTAATATCAGTATTTATAATCAGGAACTTCTTAAGACAACCAGAAAACTGGAATTTAATACGCAAAACTGTTGTTATTATTGTTAACAGAATTTTAAAAAGCTATAAATTTGGCTCTTTGATCTAGAAAATTAATCTTATGAGAGTTTTCACAAAGGTTTTCATTTCTTCTAGTTTCTGCTCGGACCAGGAATAACACTTCTACAAAAAATTTATTATTTTTCCTTAATTTTCTATTTTTTCTTAGTTTGCAAACACAGCATAGGGCTTGCAGACACTTCTTTCTTTCTGTGGATAACTTTTGATATCCTTTATAGGTGGAGAAATTGTCAATGTATGATATTTGTCATCCAAGATTTATTTTCACTGTCTTTTACTGTAAAGTTTGTGTTTAGTAAATGGTGCTACCACACTGCAATAAGCTCTGTAACTCTTATTCAAACTTTGTCTCTCAGACACACAACATCACTGGAAAGCTTATTTGACACACTATCCTCATAGAGGAAGCTGAAATAGTTCATGTAGTTGTCTCTTTAGTTAATGTGTTGAATATATGAAGTTCCATGAAAGAAAAAACCTAACAAATGATAATGTAGCAGTGCAAAGCCACGGACGAAATGAAGTCAAACCGGCACCTAAAGTGAAACTGATTGACCCAGATGGAGTGTTTTAGATGAGACTGATCAAGCTGTGTCAAAGTCTTAGAATATTGTTGTAGAACTCACATTGACCTTTGGACATATCTGATCACAATGATCATTCGTTTGTACTGAATTTCAAGTGACTAGCCACATCATTTTTCCTTCAGTGACTACTCTATGTTGTTAATGGAATTGATACTTCAGCACCAGATCTGTAACTATCTGTGGAAAATTTACTTGGTAAGCAAATTGTTCAACTGTTCCAATAAAACTTCCAACTTGTCTCAAAAATTAATTTTATAGAGCTGTGATTTGTGTGTCCATTCACATGTGCTTCTGTGCACATCTAAAGAACTGGAATAAATTTCTGTAATGAATATATTGCTTTCTAAAGAGGGATGCAAGGTTAGAGATGCAGTTTAATCAGACTGCTGGTTTGTTTTTTTTTACTGACAAGGAGTTCTGTTGTTGTTAGCCTAGCAATTCTGTAAAAAGAACAGAATATTTTCATAGAATACTTAAATCACTTTATCCCTACAGTGTACGCAGATAATAATTTTAGTAATACTAAATATGCTTGTAGGTGCAAATGCATTTACAAAATGTTAAGCAGCCTTTAAAAGGATCCCAACCACACAAGTAATTGAAAAACAGGTTATGCATAAGATTTTAGGGGTGGCAGTGTCTTAATCCCGGTAGGCAGCTCAGCCCCACACAGCTGTTCACTGAGTTCCCTGCAGTGGGATGGGAAAGAGAATTAGAAGAGAAAAAGTAAATAAATTCATAGGTCAAGGTAAAGATGGTTTAGTAAATGAAGAAAAGCCATGCATGTAAGCAAAGTAAAACAAGGAATTTATTCACTACTTCCCATTGGTAGGCAGGTGTTCAGTCATCTCCAAGAAAACAGGGCTCCATCATGCATAACGGTTACTCGGGAAGACAAATGTTGTAAATCAGAACATCCTCTTTTCCTCCTGCTTCCCCCAGCTTTTATTGCTGAGCATGACATCAAATGGCATAGGATATCACTTGAGATGAGCTGTCCCAGTTGTGTCTCCTCACAACTTTTTGCCCACCCACAGCCTGCTCTGTGTGAGAAATAGAAAAGACCTTGATGCTGAGGAAATATTGCTCAGCAATAGGTAAAACATCCCTATATTTATCAACCTTGGTTTCATCCCAGATCCAAAACATAGCCCAGTACAAGTTACTATGAAAAAAATTAACCCTGTCCCAGACAAAACCAGTATGGGGGTGTAAAGTTAGTTTTACGGATATATTTATACTTTATTAGTTTCTGACTGAATTTGTTGGGTAAAACTTCAGTATAAATCTCAAACACTAGAAATCAAGTTAGGTGGCTTCTTAGAAGAGAAACAGTAGTTTCTCTTCTCTGCATTTTTTATTCTGTTAACAGAATGAAAAATACACAAAAAAGTAAAGGATAATCAGTATATCACCTAATAGACTGTAGCAGATCTCAGCAACAGTTGAGAACCAAGAACTACATCTTTCCTCATTAATCCACATGAAATAATTATCTGACTTCCTTCCTCTAGCGGACAGAGGAAAACAAGAATTCAGAAGGGTGATTCTTGCTGTCATCAGAGAAGAGTGATAGGGGAGGAATTATCTGGCCTGAGTTAAGTTCTTTTTGTAATCTGTGCAGAAAAAAAAAGAAATACCCATAAAATATTTGTCATTGTACCTTAAACACCTAAGGTAGCTGAGGTAACTTATGCTCTGACAGCTATTACGTCTCTGCGTTGTTTATAAATGCAGCTAAAACAGTGAGCTAAGACTTAGACATCTGAGAGATACATTGAAGCAACAAATGCCACCCTAATTGCTTTTATTACCAAGACCAACAGACTATGACCATGCATACGCAAAATTAACAGTTAAAATACAACTCTCCATAATGTCCATTTCTTTGTTTTATTATCTATTTTATACTACCATAATCCATTTAAATCTGTGTTCAAACAGAGTATATTTTCTTTGTATATTCACCTGGATGAAGAACACCTTTATCTGAGTTCTTATACTGTCTTATCCTGGGGAATATCTTCACTTCTAAGTGATACCTACGTTACTGCAATCCCTGTTATTCTTATTCCAACTTCTATAAGACTACAGGTCATATCTCACTCTTTTCTGTACTGTAATGCTTCATTTCTTTCCTTACACTGCATCAATTGCTACAGAGCACATCGGTCTTCAGAAGACAGCTCTAAATGCTTGTTCAGAACTATCAGTCTTCTCTTGAGAATTCAACAGTGATCAATTTGCAGTGGTAAGTACTTTCTCCTGCTGATCTACTCTTTGGTAAAGTACACCCTGCCACTGGAAAGCTTCTCCTCTGCGCTCCAGACACACCAGAAATCCCCTTTGCTTTGTGCCACCTAGTCAAGTGGGAATGCTCAGTCAACGTGAAAGAACCTACAATTATTAAAGAAAAAGCAACTGCTTAAATGGCGATGCCATCTATTTTGTTGCAAAGAACATTCCCATTCTAATTCTCCCACGTTACTTTATGAGCATACAGTCATTTAAAAGATTCTCTTTAAAAGGTTTCACTCATCTTTAGTTACAGTATCTAGTCCCTTTGTAAAAGAAGACATTTATACCTTTGCAACTTATTTTACTAATACTAGATAAAAGATTTGCTGTTCATTTGTACAGAGCTTGTCATTTTATATTATGACATAACATGACATATTGCCTCTGTGGTACATTTTGATAGTGTCAAATAAAAGTGCAGAAGACAGGAATTTGTAGTTAGACTTTTTCTCTCTCAACCCAAAGACATGGAACCATTCAAACATGCAAATTACTTGTGAGAAAAGATATTAAATAGGGTTTAGCTGACATCTACAAACAATAAGACAGAACTACGAAAGATACATTGCTTCAATGTGCAGCATAGGACTTGCCTGTTGGTTACAGTGTTTGCATGATGATATTGTATTATCTTGTCATCTTGATCATTAAAAGTTAGACTGTGCATACAAAATAAACCAATCAGAGCAGTATGCTCAACAGAATGTCTTTTAGATTAGTACATCTGTAAAGAGAATACACTATCTTTGTACTAAACTAAAACATGCATAATAGTACAAAGAAAACTCCTTAGCAAAACCTAATTGAAGGCAAACTTGTCACATTAAAGCGTGTTCTTGGCAATCAGGTTATGCACAAAGTCTTTCTGTGATTAATCTAAAAGTTTAAACTAAAGAAGTACCATATAATTGCTTACTATCATGAACTTCTTACAAAATCTTAAGGGAAAATGTAATTTGCACAAACATATGATCCTTCTTAGATTACTAAGTATTTCTTAGGGGAAAATGGTTAGAACATTAATGTTCTAGTAACAGATAATTTCATTACACTTAACACAGACACAAGTATTTGTTTCTATATCAGAAATCTTAATTGCCAGTGATTTAGAATTGTTTTTTTGTCTCACGTGTCTTAACACTTATTCAACTTGTCACAAAATGTATTATGAATCATCAGATGAATTTCTCTTTTTTTAAGATTTTTTTAAAATTTCACATGTACACAGGGAAAATAAATGTGTCTTATAAAGATAAAATCACTGAAAGTCATATAGTTTTCCTATTAAAATAAGAACGTGTATGACATGAAGTTTAACATTTTACATAATTTAATAAAATATAGATATTCAGAGGCATAAGGAAAGAGATGGAAAGTAATATTCCTTGAAGTTACAAGAATAAGAAACATAGGTGTAATACTTGTGTTACTAAGAAAAATGCCTTTTACTACCTGATTGTATTTCCTACTTTTTTCCAGTTAGTAGAACTGAAAAAAAATAAATGTATTTGAAAACAATCTTTTTGAAGCAAATCAGGTCAGACTACATCATCAACATTTGTTTCATAGTAAAAGGTAATCGTCTATAAATGATTTGATAAGTGATACATGAGATCAGTTTTGGGTTTTTTTTTAATGTGTCAGCAATTTTCTCATTAATCAAATGTGTATTTAGTAGGACAAGACACCAATGCCAACAAGATTTTCTGTATGAATGATCAATCCTTTATTTATTACTTAACAATAGCAGGTCCCACATGCTATTTAAGAGATTTATTCCTTTTCATACATTTAAAAGGCATTGTCAGCACAAATATGTTTCCAATCAGTTACAGACTGGGTTAACTCAGTCTGGTTTTGACATTTCTTTTAAGGCAGAATAATTTGTATTTGTCAGAGTAAGAACAGACCAGAGCTGCAAAGGTATTAGTAGGATTTACAAGAAAAGTGGCTTTCATGTCCTTAAAAGTGTAGATACTTTGGAAGGTTGCCTTACACACTTTTGGTGAGAATTCTCCCTCGGGATTTGAGCCAGATGAAAGACCTCACTGTACCTAAATCTAGGTGCCTTCCATTGGTCTGTCTAGAACTATATACTGTCTTTAACAGTGAAAGTGTCTCAGTTGTTGTTGTTATTGTTCTTATTATTACTATTATTATGGGAGGGGGATGTTGTTCTTGAATGAACTTGGTTTCTCTCTTTATCTTAAGTTTTGAGAACATATTCCATCTTGTATGTATTAAAGTTCCTAGAAGATTTTTCATTGAAAGTGTCATGAGGTTAAAAAAATGCTAAATTTCTTATTGAAGTGCACATTAAAATAGTTCTGAAAGTCTTCACTGTTCAGGTGCTCTGGTATTAAACAGATACACCACTGAGAGAGAAAAAATAAATTGTTGTTATAAATTCTGCAGAGTCTACTAGAGCTTCAGGCAATAACTGGCCCTGTGTGAGCATGAGTGCAAAAATGATGACCCTATTTTGTTTTAATCTACCTAGTTGCCAAATCTTGTTTCTTTACTCACTTAAACTGGTTTCTAAATCATGAAATTCAACACTGTTTTGCATATCATAGCCTTCAGTTTCAGGAAGCTTGTAACCTTAAATTTAACCCCTCATTTACTTTGGGTCTATGCCCTCATCAGTGAGGTCACTACTTGTTCCTACACTGAGGTCACCCTCACCTCCCGGTTTGCCTTTGCAGAGCAGCCCTCCTTTTGATGCTGCTTGACAATAAGTTCTAGTCCCTGTTCTAATGACTATTTCAGTGTATTATATTAAGTATTAATTATTTAACTTACCAAACTAAGTGTTTGGGATGATGTTCTAGATACCTGACTTTCTAAAATACATATTCTTGTGTTATTTTTTAGATAAAGTAACATTCAGAAATGCTTACCAAATTCAGGCTCTCATTGTGTTACAACTATATATACAGTTATGAGAAATATCTCAATCAGAAGAACTTAACTTTTACAAAGACAAGGTGAGTAAACTATATAGAAAGACATGATATTGTCTCATTTTGGAGTTAGAGAAATAAAGCATAGACCCATTAAATTACTTACGCAGTGTCTGCCATGAACTGAATCCAAGGATCTTAAAGGTCTGAGCACTTTGACTGTATGACCATTCTTCTTCTGGAAATATATTTGTGTATACCAGAATTATAGATTTGTTTTTTCAGGCCATTTGTAGCTATGATGAAAATACTTCCTCCCACACACATCATCTCATATCTCCACCAAATGTCTTGCTACTATCCAATACCAATAGCAGGGTTCAGTTACTGTACTAAAATATTTCTGTAAATATTAGTCAGCTTTTTAAGGCACACAGGATGAAATATCATTCAGGAAAAAGGACTACAGAGATCTCATGATTCTGAATACCATAGTACAAAACAAGAAATCTTCATGTGTAAAATTGTGTCTCAAATACGTCATTACTTTGGGTTTAAATAACAAAATGTCTGTACAACTTGTAGCAAAAATAAAGAAAAAATCAGTAGGCACTTGTTTCGTAAGAGAAAATTGCCTTTCTTTATATCAATGTTCATTAATTTGTAGACTTTTACTTTCTTCGGTCAACATGATTTACTAAAGAATTTAAAGATGCTGTAGTTTTTTTATCTTACTACTTTTCAGCAAGATCATAAAACAGTTCTAAAGCTTCAGAGTAAGAACCTTAATTTTTTTTTTTTTACAATACTATGTGGCAGTTAATGACATTGAATTAGGTGGATGGGCCATGATATTTATATTGCAAGAGGGGTATTTGTATACTGCTATAGACCTGTGTAAAGAACACAACAGGTCCAGTCATTTTTTGTAGATAACAATGGTGCGGTCTCACTTCCCTTTATATCCATTTATGCCTCTTTGTACTATGATGCATGGTAGACTGCAAACAGTAACTAAGGATGACAGTGTCTACACCATTTAAGACTTCATGTACATCTAATACCTTTTTACAATTGTACATATGTCACAGCCCTTTTAAATCAATGGCTTATAGGTAGATTAGGTTGTCACAATGATATTTTATTTGTTTCAAAATATTAACAAGTAACCCATTTATATTACAATTTACTGTGTCTTTGAGCATAACACCAACTGCTTCTCACTTCAATATTTACACTTTTCTTTACCATTGCCTTATTCCATTTTTACAATTTCTTTCTGTACCTGCTGTTTCTGTATACAATAACACTATTTTTAAAATGCAACAAAACAAGTATACTGTGGACATTTGAATTTATTGACTTATATTATTTCAATAATTTACCATTGTTACCTTAGTCATTGGCTAAAATTTAATCTAGATTATGTAAAAACTATTCCATGTTTCTCTGTTAATACAAGTGGTTTAGGAAAGAAATCACTTACTAAATCCTAAATCTTTCAACTTTTTCTCCATTCTACAACATCCTCAGAGATTTCCCAATTAATATCAGGGAGGTTGAAATAAGTTGAAATCAAATCATCCACAAGCACAATCTTGTTAACCTAACTTGCCCTCCTTAGTTCTTCATACAAATTTTCATTTCTGTTTCTTTCTCCTGTCCTTGGAGGTTCGTTGTACAGTGTACCTGTCTTATTATCACTTTAATACTCCTATGTATAAGCTAGCTTATTTCTTGAAGATGTCAATTTATTTCTTCATATGCTTCATTTTTCCTAACTTGTAAGGGTACAATAAAACCTTAACAAAAGCAGTCTTTCTTGGGAAACTTTCTGCCATGAGACAACACTCTAAAGAGTATTAGGTGATTATATGAGATATAGATGGTTTTCCCTAAAAATATTGCCTCTAGAACATGTCTAAGAAATCATGTTCTAAATTTTCTGGGAAAATGTTTAGCTTTTAGATTAAATTCAAATATGTATTTTTATATTTCTTCTAGATACTGATATTTGGTTACCATTATGATGAATCTTCATGCTATCACTCACTGTTCAGAATGTAAGTCTGACAGTTAATCATGGCTTTTGTTTTAAGGAAGAGGAGACAATTTCTCATAAGAGTTCTCTCCAACTTGTGAACTGAGCAGTCTAAACCTTCAGACACTCACAAATACGACTCCCTTGAACACTCTCAGAACAAAAAAAACTTTCATATATAATACTTTTATTTTGCAGATCAGTTGGGATTTCTGTTCTGGTTTGTTTTGTTTTGTTTTTTTCCCCATATGAGTAGTAATTCTTGCAAACAGAAAATCCAGTGTTACAAAAAATTTTAATCAAGTAGTCTTTTGATAAAAATTGGTAGCCAGTTTTGACATCCACCATGGTATGATGCAAGACAGGCACACAAAAAACTGATTCAGTTCAAATATTCTTTGGCACCATTCCATCAGAAAACTACTGCCATTTCTCTACCTTTGATTAGTACCTAAGCACTCATTTCCCTTTCCTTTCCAGGTCTGAGAACAGAGTTCAGTTTCCTATGAGAATGCCAGCTTGTAACCTTTCCAGGTACAGCAAATGAAGCACAGCTCAAAATGAATTAAAGAAAGAAGAGAATGTAGAGAAAAGAGACTATGCCTACCATCTTCTAGCTATCTTCTTTTATTGTGATATCTCTTTATTTTCATGCACCTTAAAAAGGTAAAGAAAAAGGGCCAAATCCTGCCTCTACACTATATACATTTCTAACTGCAGTTTATCTGAAGGCAGAAATCAGGCCCAAATTTTTTACAGTAGAATCTATTCACATTCAATGTAAGACGTCTCCCTTTCTCCTCAGGTCTTATTTCTCAAATGCAATAAAAATCAGTTTTTAAAAAATGTCTTATCTTATCTTCTGTCTTTTCACATGAATGCCCTGACTCTGGCACTTTGCCCCTATCTAATTCTGTTCTTTTCATTGTCCTTTTCTAGCGTCCATGTACATGGTTTCTTTTCATCTGTTGCTTTGCTTTCTAGACTGTTTTGCTTGTCCTTCTGGTTTTCTTTCCAGCTGTCCTAGAAGTCCCCAGTGCAACTGTCAAAACTCCTCCTTGTAGAATCCCAAGTGTCTAAATTTCTCTGCTAGTTACTTGTTGATTTTAATTAACAATGTTTTTAGCTGCCCTAGGACTGAAAAAGTTACTAAGCAGTCATGCTTAGGTGCTAAAGCATTTATATTATGTTGCCCTTTTGTTAACTCTAATATGCAGTTAAAGTATTTTGTGTTTTTAAAACAAACAAAGCACAAACAATTTTTAATAGTATATGTCTAAAAAATGGACTAAAGTGAAACTTGTAAAAATATATATTCCTACTCATAATAAGTTCCTTTAACATAGTACCTCCTAAACTCTTACCGAATCACTAGTTGCTCTATGAAAACAATAAGAAATAAGACAATAGTTTGTACGTTCTAGAAAAGTAATGTTTATGTAATTTTCCATAATTATTTTTTAAACTTTTTTTTTTTATATTGTGTGTATATATATTTAATTTTCTGCTGCAAACAAGCTTTTATTCCCATCTAGAGAAGGCAAGTAAGGAAGACTAAGAAGATTTCTGAGACTTCTGATACAGAAATTTCAAAGATGCATTTCTTCTGTCAGTAGACACCACTGATTGCTGTCACTGATGTTTCATCCATTACACCAACTCAATTTCTCAGACAATAGATAATTAGCTAGACTCTACTTCTGGATGATTATTTCTATCTTCTGAGGAATGTCATGCTGTAACAGACAAAATGTCATGAATAATGAGGAATTATGTTGGAGAAAGCTACTTCACTAAACGTAAAAGTGTACTGTCCCTTGTCTTTGAAGAAGGAAAGAGATTTTTATGCATTAGTGGTCTCAGTTCTGTTTCATCTCTTTCTTGAGAGAGAACGTTAACCCTACCTAGAAAATTAAAAACTGAAGATAAGGCTGTATAAAGCTTATCTTATATATGAAGAAGAAACGGAAATAAAAGGAGTGATGCAATTTTAAAAATCCTCAGTATGGTCAGATAAAGTTTGTTATTTAATCGTGCATGAAGATTTTTGCCTCTGAAATGGCATGTTATAAAGTTATAACTGTATTAGGTGACTCACATTTATGCAATTACCTTAGGATATTGCATTATATTTCCAAGGATGTATTTTTACTAAGTGCTGCCTATTGAGTTTATTCACATTATCTCATAGATATAGATGAGGTTCTTTTATTGTCTGTTTTATGTGAGACGCTTAAAGTGTAGAAATACGCACCTTCACCACGTGCTGTGCGGTATCTACACTGCACAGCATCCCCTGAATCACTGAATGTTTTACACACAGAATAGAAAAGGTGGAATACTCTCTCTCATTTTCTTCTGAACTAGCAAACTACAGGAATATTATTTGTGTTCAAAGAAGTTTCCAGAGAGGTTGGTACCACTGAGAAAGCAGCAAATGAAGCCAAGCCAATGGCAATTATTAGGATTTCACTCTGTTGAGTTCTTGTTACCATGTGACACATGACTTTTGCTTGGAACTGCTTGCAAGCTTGAAGACTCAGGGGGAAACCAGTGAGAGGGAGAGATTTATTACTGAAAATATGTGCCATTGGAAACTTGTCTTGACTTTCACTTCTTTCCTTGACAGTTTTTGTTCATTTTGATGCACTTCAGCACCTGAGGAGCTATAGGTGTTCTGTAAGGGAGTTTGTATGTGATATACAGATACTGAGATCCCATCTAATAATATAGGTCTTAGGTATATTTAGCACAGTTTCCATGTCCGTAAGGGTTTCAAAGAAAATGAGAAAAATAATTTTCTGGCTATATCTTAATAACTGACCCACTTTGGCTAAAAGCCTTGTTATTCTACAGAAGCAGGGGTGCACCCAGAGGATGATCATGCAGGGGTAAGTTCTTAAATTAAATTAAATACACCAAAACTATGGGTGGTTCATTGTTGGATAGTATCCCAGGACAATTCATATATGAACCTGGGCAATTTCAAGGTGACTATTGCCGGGACACTGCACTGGCCAGCTGTTCCTGTGGGCTGAGTTGACAGGAGTAGGGCAGCCAGCAAGCACCAGGGGCAGCCCCAGCCCTGGGCATTCAGTGCCTCCCTGGGAATGGGGACAGGCCAAGGTTGGGCCAGGACATGGGCCCACAGGTGGGCCTGGCTCAGCAGGGTCCATGGCCAGGCAGGAAAGGGCTGTTTGGAACTGGAGACTGGCTCTGCTGCAGCATTGCTGGGGTAGGGGCTGGTGGCCCAGGAGTTGAAACAGAGCCCTCCCTGGGCAGGCTGGGGGAGCCCTGGGGGTGTGGGCAGGGACAGTGAGGCCTGTGAGAGCCCTCAGTGCCCTGATACTGTTGTGGGTTATCTTGTGAAGGGCTATCTTGTGAAAATGGATAAGGTTTCAATGTTCAGCTAACATTGTTAAGTAAACCAACAGTAATGTGTTGACAAAATTACCTAACTAAAAATGCAAACTAGCAGAACAAGGGTGGTGTCAATGAAGCAGCAAGATACTTGGTGGTGTGCCAGGTGATGATGGAGAAAAACTGAATCTCAGCTGGTGCGGTCCTTCTTTTATGCCCCAAACAGAAGTGGTGTTATTGCTCACGAGTGCCAAACAGACAGGTGGCCAAAAAAGTTATTTACTACAACTCACGAGATGAATGTAAATCATGAGAGCGTGTATGTGGTAATGCCTCAAAGTGAAGAAATCGTATTGTCTAAGACTCACTCCAATGTCTCTCCCTTATGCTGTAAATGTGCAGGTTCAACATGCCTACCTTCTTCCTTCTGTCTCTTCATGCTTCTTCCTTACATATCCAGCCCTCAAATAAATTTAAACATACTATACCAAAATTAAGACCCTAAGCATGTGGTATACACAAGCTAGATCCCTAAAGTATAGTCTATATATATACCTCTAGCTTACCCTAGACATTATTGCAAAATAGCAAAGTATTTGGTGAATATCTGAGATTTTGTTTTCTCAAAACTTCCTGTATTCACAAATGTTTAGATTTTTGTTTTGCTTTTAGAAATATTGTCCCATTTAATGAATAACAAATAAACAAATAACAAATAAAATTTTTATTTCAATGGAAAGGAGAATTAAGAAGTAATCAGATGCCACAGCTGAGATACTTAATAATGTATAAGTGTTTTGTAGTCTAATGCTTCTAACTTGACTCTTGTAATGGCTTCAGGCTTTGCATTCTTTTGTCTTCATGTCTTATAAAATGGAAAACATCCTTTGCTGAGTTCTTTTTTCACCAAGCAATGCTTTCAGATGGTACTTGTTACAAGCATGCTGTCTCTTTTAGTGATTATATCCTTCAAGAAAAAGATTTTTTTTAAAAAAAATTTAATTATTCTATCTTTCTCATTCCTTGGATTCCATAAAAATAAACAAAATACATTGTATGCTGCAAGTAGCCTCAGACTTGTTTCTGACTGGAGATTAAAAGCAATGCCCAAAACACAAATGGTGCTTTTTTTTTTTTTAGGTGTTTTTAATGATGAACCCTTCTCTTTCTTGGTGTTTTCCTTCCTAATTTAAAAACAGCTGTGCACATTTAAGCCCATTCCATATTACCCTGGGACACATGAGTTGGTGGATGATGGTTTTAGAAGTAACCAGCAGTGCCAATTATGAAACTACAGTGTCCAGTGAAGCATGCAGGTTGAGGCTCAGCAAGCTGAGCTACTGAATACTGAGTGAGTTTAACAACAAAGACTCTTTTTGTAGCCACTGAAGTTTTTTATTTAATTTCTTGCTCATAAATTTTCAAAGTGGCAAACAAGGATTTTAGTACTGTATTTCCCATTGACTTCAATGGGAATCCCATAGCTAAAACCCATTGCATAGATTTGAAAACGTAGCTGCTGTTGGAAGTTATTGTATGGCAAATCGTTAAGCAAAATTCAGACCATATACAAAAAAATTCCATATAATTAGAAATAAAATAGAAAATTGGAGATTAGATTGAGATAACAAGCAACAAATATGATAACGGAGAATAAAAATATTTAGAAATGCATTTTCATTTGGTGAAAAATATTATTCCATTAACTTCAGCAGAGCTATGACAAATTATAGGATCTGACCCATAGATTTATGTGTTTGAAGACCCTTCTTAGTCACTAAAACTATGCCTTTGTAAATGTTTAATGGATTTATTCCATGGGTGTATTTCTTAACCATTTAAGGTTAAGTTCATTAATTTCATGACTAAAACGGTACACGTGTGTAACTGACTTTTGTATTAATGTCTGGTTCTTAATTTTTAGTGAGTTTAGTATTATACTTTACAAAACAGGCAATGTTAACAAACATAACAATAAATACCTGAATATCCAGTACTTTTAGTGGTGTATCTAGCACTGTTACTTGCATGCGTAAAGTTTAAAACTTTCTAAACATATGTCCACAAAATTTGTATCCACTGGAAGAATTTATATTAGTCCTTGTATTTTATGCTTCTTTTTGAGTTATTGTAGATTCGCATGCTTTTGCCTTTTTTTTATTTCCCCTTCCTTTTTGGGTAATGAACTCACAGACATGAAATATTACAAAATTTTCTTTTATATTTTTCAGAACATAAACATTTGTAGAGCACAAAACTGTGTGGAAAGATACACATTAAATAGCAAAAATACAGTGTATCTCAAAGATATTTTTAAAGATATATTAAAGCTCTATGCTCAGGCAAGTGTTCTTATTCCTTCTGATCATATCTGCACTTGCCTAAATTGGCAAATCCTGAGCCTAAAAGTTGAGAAGCTTTGCCACGCCTGGCTTTATGTGTAACAGTATTGCCTTTTTAAGTAGATTGAGCTCAGACTGTCCATGCTACCTACAATTTCTCTCTGTTATTTTATCAGGAAACATCAAGGTCTACTCAGGAAGGATTTAGATGGTCTCTGTCTCCCAATGCCGGCTATGTTACACTGTCACAAGGACAATTGGCACAGGCAGGCTGCCAAATCAGAAAGGGAGCAGTGGGACACATCTACAGTACGTGGGGAAAATCTGCAATAATATAATTAAAGCAACCAAGAATCAGCTGGTCAAATGTAAATGTCTACTTTAGGGTGAGATTAATTGCCTCTGAAGTCTGCTGGCTGTACTGATGAGCTAAAACCCGCCAGGACAGGACAAGCTCAGACAAGTGCTGAGACCCTGCTGAGTCAGGTCAGTGCAAAGTCTATGGCCTTCTATTACTAGTGGCAAAATTATATTTACTGGGATGCACCACTATTTATGTCCTCATCTAAAAAAAGCATTAAATCTGTGATCTGAGTGGTGACCAAGTCAGCAGGAGCATTTGAATTATGCATTACTCTTTAAACTACATACTATTAATCGAAGTTCCTTTGAAAAGGTGATGAATGCTGGAGACTTCAAATGTTGGGTGGCAATTAAAAAACTGGTCACTTTAATGACCTGGCAGAGGGCACACAACCTGATGTGTCCACCATCAGAATTCAATGCGGACAGCCTTTGCTGTAATTTTTTAAATCTTGTCTTTTATAGAAACCTTTCCATAATTCAATTATTTTCCTTTTTTCTTTTTGTTTTTCCATGTATGTGACATGCTGAAGATGGCATCTTTATAGGATAAATCATAATATCAGTATAATTTTTAATTAATATTTTTGACCCCTCTCTACTCTGAGGGTTTATACACATTTCATAATGATGCCTAATATAGCTATTATTAGTATAGAACAGATTGATATACATCAGTGGTTTCCATTCCTAAAAATATTGATTACTTGTTATGTATGCACTTTAGCCTTGTTTTCACAGTGTTACCCAGCAATATACATTGCTAGCTCCTGTTGAAGATTGTTATTGACTGGTTTTGTTACAATTTCAGTACCCATCCTTCCAGATCAAAAGACATATTAAGTACACCAAGACATTCAACATATCACTTAATCCAACCCAGGAATGAATCCTGTAGAGAGCAACATTACATTCTTCCACCATAACAATCTGCAACTTTAAATAGATCAGAGTCTAATTATGTTCTTGCCCATTTTTAAACTGTCATCATGTGATCACTGAGAGAAAGAATTCAAAATACTTTAGACATAGGGGTGGCAGTTACATACTATTGATATATTTGGGATGAAAATTAGTACTTGTACTCGTTGTTCTGTTGATAGGAAATAAATGAGCTGAAGAAGGCTTTGTTTGCTTGCTTGTTTAACAAAAAATAATATGGCAAAACATACCTGCTACATCCTGTCATCTTGGAATTTTACAGTTCTTTGTGCCCTCCTCTTTTCTTTCTTTTCATTTTCTTTTCTTAACTGGCAGTTGTAAATATTTTGGTGTGTATTTTTAAGAACTATTTGGTTATTGGAGAGAGGTAATCATAATTTGTTACTTCGGTGAGGGATATCCACAGGTTTACAGATTTTGGTGTTGTTTTTTTTTTTTTTTCCAAGTACAACACCTAGAATTACTGTTCTGCAGTTGTAATATATGTGTTTATCATTACTAAATATTCCTGTTACAAGTTCCCCTGGGTTATATCTTACATGTTTAATTTTAATTCAGATTTATTGTAGTTGTCAGTTACATACATTTTTTGATAGAATACCGGTAAGGAACGTATTTCCACCGCAAGAAAATAGAATTAAACACAAAATATATTTTCATGCTATATATCTTATGAATCTATACAATATATACAGAGAGGAAAAGGGAGAGAAAGGGAGACATAACTGTAGACCCTATATCAAGTAGGTTGTGCAGGTTTCCTTCAACAGAATGCACTGATTTCAAACCATACCTGTATAGCTGCCTTTTTTTCCCACTTTTTTTTAAATAAGTTGCTGTAATTACATATTTCTTTTCTAACAATAGGTATTTTTTCATAATCTTGGAAGAATATTTGGATCATCATAAAACCATATGTTCTAGGTAACACCCCTTAATTTATTAAGAAACGATAAAGCAGCTGGTTAGTGTGAATGACATTTTCTGTTACAGACCACATTTGCAAGCCATCAAGTGTTTATTTCAAGGTTGTATTTAGAAATGTCATTGTTATTGTTACAGATCAAAGAATTTCACTAGGGGTAGAATATATTTAATGTCTCAGTTTCCTGCAAATTGCTCTAAAAACTTCACTAATGATATACCTTCTCCTTTGACTTTCTGTTCACAGAACAACTGCCATCCTGATAATGAGCATAGATTAATTAAAGTAATGGACTAAGAGTGACTTTCGGCAACAGCTGTGGGAATCTAAATTGTGCTGTGGATAGTGCAATGTACATAAACAGGAGACTCAAGGTCTCACTGGTCTGAATTGCTACATATGAAATTTATGTATTTGTTGTGGTTGAGCAACCACAGTATCCTTAAACTAACCTGAAAGCTTTTTTTTGTTTGTATCTTTCTCTTACCCTTTGCAGTTTATTTGGTATATGTCTCTAGTGTTATCTTCCACCAGTTACATCCAATTAGTTTGTTAATAAAATGTCTTAACGTTGTGGATTTCAAGTGAGCTTCCTGTTTTCTTTCATTTTCTTTCCTGCAAGTCTGCTAGATAAACCTCTACTGAGAATTAATAATTCTTTTCAATAGTGACTAATAAAAGATGCCCTTCCATCCTGTTGTAGTAGTGATAGATCATCAGATTTTGTCATTCTTCTGGAATCTTGCTAATATTTGGTTTTGTGGTAACACCACCATAACAACAAAAAATTAAGTAAATTCAGAATTTGGTCATCTCATTTATAAAAAGAAATAAAATCACCACCGCCTCCTCCCAGAACACAGCTTAATGTGATGACTCCTGAAACAGTTATCCCAATCAGCTACTTTCAAAACTACTCTCTGTTGCTCTCTAATGCCCAAGATATCTCATAGAGTATGTCTGTCCTCATAGTGATGACTTGCATTTGCAACTGTTTCCTGTAGTTTTCAGTGTGACAATAGTGAGGAAGTTAAAAAAAATAGTGATGCAGCACTTTCTTAACAACTGGACCAAAGCTTTGTCTGACCAGACTAAAATAAACCTAAAATTAACACCCTTTCAAT
The DNA here is from genome assembly GCF_000690535.1 of Cariama cristata. Taxonomy (NCBI): domain Eukaryota; kingdom Metazoa; phylum Chordata; class Aves; order Cariamiformes; family Cariamidae; genus Cariama; species Cariama cristata. The sequence goes on from NW_009596412.1 coordinate 29,940, forward strand.
TACAGTACAAATTTCTCCAAATATCAGTGTAGATGGTACCAAGGGATGGAAGAGGAGTTAAAATAGAAGATGAGAAAAAGAAAGAGATAAGATATGGTTTAAAACACAATAAATAAAAACATATTCCTAGTTCTAACTGCCTTAAGAGAAGTAGAGAGAAAAAATTAGATCACTAACCAGTTGTTAGAGCAGTTACTATTTCCTCAGTGATACTTAGAAGCTGCAGTTATATATGCTATTGTAAGAAATAGAAACTAGCAAGCTAGCTAGAAGAAATTGAAATAATATATGACATGACTTCAATGGCACTAAGATTGGATCTTGAGTCAGTTGACATCTGATTAGAATTTTTTTAAAAGCTGTCTGTTTAAAATTTATGTTTCAATTTATGTTAATTGCTTTTTTTGTACCATTTTGTTATTTAAAGATGATTGTGAGTAAGGTTAGCACATTTGAATTCATTATTAAGGGTCAGTTCATGGTCATTTTGCAGAAAGCAAGCAAGACTACTTTTGGATTTTGATTCCAAATAGAATGCAGCATTAGAGTTAAGATAATGAGAGTGAAATCCGGTGCACCTAATTTGGTAGCAAGGGAATTCAGGCCACTTGAAGTAAATTTCTAAGTTTTCAGTAATGTTAATCTGGAGCTATATGCATTTTGAAGACCTGCAAAGTGAAATCCAGGACATCTTAGCCAGTTGCTTACTTCTTTTCTTTATACACCTACTAAGGCTTGGCCACCAGAGGATGACTCAATCTAATCTTTCATACTGTAGGTTAGATGTCCTTCAGATGACTACAAGGCTAGACAGACCTAGACACATATGTCCCAATGAAGATGGGATTACATGGACTGATTCCCGCTTTTGTTTTACAGTTCAGTGGGTATGACACTAACTTAAAATGGGGAAAAGACAACCCTGAAACACAGATGATCTATGCAGTTGATACTTAAGTATGTTTATAATGTGCCATACCTCAAATAGAAGTCAATGAGAGACATTTACTACAGAGCACTCAGTGGAGTGCTTAATAGCTGACACACTCAACTGAGGATGAATACTTTTGCCAGCAAATTAATCCAGAGAGTGAAATTTTAAAATACTCACATATTCCTAAAGGTAGTCAATACTGAAAAAGAACTTGTTTAACTGTATTGTATTGCGTAGAAACTATGTCTGACAAATATATTGTGAAGATGTTATTGTCTAAGGAGTCGTGTTCATCTGCAAAGATAGATGGGGCATCGTTATTTAAAAATCTTCATTATTTGATATCCCTCAAAGCTTGATCTCTGCAAACTCATTATAAAACAAAAATGACCTACTGTTACTGGCTAATTTCTATACTTTTGAGAAAGTCATGGTGGAAGTTCAGGCACTGATAATCCACAGTACTCTGCCACTGTTAGCTTAATTGCTGAGCACAATTTTGCTCCTGTCAGCAAGAGCTCCCAGAAACATGGCCAAAGCTCTGATCAGGGGATATCAACTGCAAGGGATCATTTTCAGCACAACACAGTCTTCCAAAACTGTCTCAGGAGACTTTGCATGCAGCATATAATTTCAGTTACATGCCATAAAAGTAACACTCTGTTGAAATGAATTATTGTGACATTATTATAAACATTTTACATGAAAAGAACATGCACAAGATAGTGTCTTACGGGTATGTGGACTTCGGCTGAGATCCAAAGGAGAGCCAGACTGAATCGAGTAAGTGCTAATGCATCCAGTTTGCCTTAGCTCTGTGACGATATACTCTAAGCATTGTTGACGAAAGCCAGTCGTTTCCACATAAGTTCTGAGGCAGGGATTGGCCCTGACTCTCTTTTATTTTGAAGTATGGACATAGCCTTTTTCTCTGGACTTGGCCAGCAGTTAGCATCAGTAGTATGCATTAACTTCATTTCCACATTTAATTCAAGTATGCTTGTCAATTCACATGGTGCCACAGAATTCTGGATACAGAGAGGCTTTACAATGACAGTAGCTCAGTGCTTCTCCAGACAGGAAAGTGTTTATCTTTCAGTGGATAATGATTTCCTAATAGTTGAGTCACGTTTAAGACACGACAGTTGTCTACCAAAGGTCTTTTAGAATTTCTAAAGTGATAAGGACAGTACACAACCTGAGGTGATATCAAAGATACTTAGTAAGTACAAGATAATTTTTTAAAAGAGGATGATAGAACCTCAAGAAAGGGATGCAGTACAGAAGGAAGTCCAATTTACCAAAAGTCTGTAACTGCAACCCAGGGGAATTTGCATAATGAATTTGGGTAAGCATCCACAAACCATGAGTTGTGTACAGAGAAGGGAAGAGAAAGATTTGCAATTGGATATTACTTTAAGAAAAGTATGTATATTTAAAAATTTATTTCTATCATATCTGCCACTGCTTTGGATTTTGTAATAAATATTTTCATTTCTTTTAATATGTCTTGAGATAAATATGACTTTAATTTTAAAACAAAGTAGTGCTCCAGGATTCTCAAGTTTTGGATGTGGTAACTTATAATTGGAGTCTGTCTAAACTATGCATGCATCACCTAGAATTTCAATACTTTTTCGAAGAGAGTATCCAAATAGTGGGAGGATGTTTCTCAATTTAAGCTATATAGATTGAGAGCTGGTGCAATTTGAATCATTAATTACTCCAATGTCTGATGGTAATGGTTTGATTAAAGCCAGGGAGCATGCCTGACATCTGACAGTCACAAATATGGGTATAGTAGATAGCAACTTGATAATGAAGGTTTTAGATCTAACCAGTCCATACAGCAGCTCAGTGGTAGCATTAAGGATGTCAATATCAACCTAAGAGTGAACACAGACATCTAAAAAGCTTTGTGGCTTAACCTTAGAATGTGTTGCATATTCCGATGAAAATGTGTGCAGATTAATTTTAATAAAATAGTTATTGTGAATTTATATAACTTTTTCATAATAAAACATATTATACATGCACTATTCTGGCAACGTAGCATTGATTTCAGTAGGTTCTGTGTACAAAACATGTTATTCTTAATCCACATTGATGTTTTACGAAAAAACTTAACAAAGGAACTGTTAATATGGATTATATCGATGCCTATTATAATTAGTTCACTAAAGTCATCTAAATCTGCAGTATTCATCTTAAAATGCAGTTATATTTTATGCATTTCACAGAATCACAGAATTACAGAATGGTCGGGGTTGGAAGGGACCTCTGGAGATCATCTAGTCTAACCCCCCTGCCAAAGCAGGTTCACCTATAGAAAGTTGCACAGGAACGTGTCCAGGCGGGTTTTGAGTATCTCCAGAGAAGGAGACTCCAGAAGCTCTCTGGGGAGCCTGAGATACTTACTGTAGTGACACAGAAGGCTAAGCTGGGTACTGTGAGTGTGTGTGCAGGATGGTTCTGGAAATATGCCATAAATTGCCAAGATGGAGGTTCAATCATAAGAATTCAGCTGATGTATAAAATAATGAAAGAGTTTGAGGAAGGGAATTGACACTCTGTAACTAGAAATGAAGCTACATATCATAAAACATGTTCTGGTGCTTATATATATCTGCTATGCACAAAATACTCCGATAACACTAGGCTTTCTGACATGTCTTTTTCTATATGTCTCCCACACACTATCTACTTTTCATTTTTATTGTATTGTAATGAATTTATTAGTCTGATTTTATAAATCTCCAGATTGGAATTTCCTGGATGCTTGGGAATTCATAGGCTGTGTGGAACGGGCAAGTGTGGCCCCTAATTTAGGAATCTTCAGTAGAAATCATCACCAGGCAAAAAGAATGGAGGCTTCTGTCTGCCACATATCCTTCCACAGTAGGCAGTTCAATAGGAATCACTGTCAAAACATAGTGACTGAGGCATCCTCCACATTGCCACTGCTAGGCTCAGGGTTATGAATTATGATTTTGTTTCCTTGCGCCCACTTCTTTTACTAGTGTGCTTGGAAATTCTGGTGATAGAAGGAAAATCTAGGCTGATGACGATAGACTAGAGGGCAAGACTGCATCTCCAACGTTCTCAATATGGAGGTCTGCAGTGGTCAACACTTAGTGTGACTTGAAACCTACACCACCTCTTTGAAGTCAAGCCTGTACAGGGGCTTGCCTTATGCCTTGTACCTTTGTCATGTACTTGGATGGCTGCAGTAGAACACAAAATATGCTTCAGAAGTGAATTTTCAATTAATTGGAAGGAGTACAAGATTGAAGCTTTATAAATACAAATAGTCAAAGACATAAACATATAGTTTTTTAAAAGAATACATTAGATTTTTAAAATATTTATCTAGTAAACTGTTTTTAAATTGCAAGTCACAAAAATTTCAGAATGATAGGACAGATGGTGTCACTGATTTAAGCGGTTATCATAATACCCAATTTTGAGAATTCAAGGATTGTTGAAAGTGGCTCAGGACCTTTTTTTCTGCCCCACAGAGAAGTAAGCTTTGCAGCCATCCGCAGCATCCCTGCTAGTTTTCAAGTCTCCATTATGTCAATACCAAAATGTAGTAAGAAAAATCTTGAAAATAAAGCATCCCTGCTTCCAGACTGCAATAAAGTAGTTTCCTAAAAGAAAAAAAGGAAAAAAAAATGGGTCTGTGACTCACTCCTAGAAGTCCAGTGGCTTGTAGCGTGATATATGGATTGTATTAAGAAGCTCAGATGCATTTGGTTTTACAGAGTCAACTGTCTAAATTGTAGACAAATAGGTTTATAAACAGGATTATTGGCTCACTATATCATGCAATAATTTGAGATTTTTCCCCATTTGGATTCAGACTAACAGCTTTTTCTTCTATTAAGATTACTCCAGTCCTTCCCCTCACACATGTTTTTTTTATTTAATGGTATAACACTTGTTTTGAAAAGATGAGAAACTTCTCCTTACAGCTCAAATTCTTTTATAACTAAGAAAGACAGAAAGATAGAAAATTTAAAAAAAAAAAAAAGAAAAGAAAAAAGGAAAATAAAGTGTAATCCTGACCAATAGCATTCAGTTTTATTTCTGTAGGCACTGAAGACTTTGTTTGTTGGTTTTGCTGAGTATGTTAAGAGAGAACTGTTATGGTTAATGTCACCGTTTAAGGCTGGGCCGGC
>NW_009596413.1:0-6529 GCF_000690535.1 Cariama cristata
AGCTCCATTCACCACCACTCTATGGGCACAGCCGGCCAGCCAGTTTCTCACCCAGTGATGGGTATTCCTGTCCAGGTCATGAGCTGCCAGTTTTTCCAGGAGAATGCCGTGGGAGACAGTGTCAAAGGCCTTGCTGAAGTCCAGGTAGACCACATCTACAGCCTTTCCCTCACTCACCAAGTGAGTCACCTGGTCATAGAAGGAGATCAGGTTGGTCAAGCAGGACTTGTCTTTCATGAACCCATGCTGGCTAGTCCTGATCCCCTGACTGTCCTGCACATGCCTTGTGATCTCACTCAGGATGATTTGTTCCATCACCCTCCCCAGTACCGAGGTCAGGCTGACAGGCCTGTAGTTCCCCAGATCCTCCTTCCAGCCTTTCTTGTAGATGGGCGTCACATTGGTAAGTCTTTACCTAATCTACCTCATAATATGCACAGTCAAATTCTAATATCCCACATTTCAGAAACAGCCTGCTCACATTTCATCAGGCTCAGAATCTAACTGATTGTGTCTCATTTATATATAATTCTGTACGGAGTCTTACATTGATTAAATTGCTGATTTTCAGAAGAACTCTTAATTTCAGAGAGAATAACTGACTAGTGAGCCAGAACTCTGTTTTCAAAAAATAAATGGACAGCTTAGACTGAAACAAAGTCGTAAGGTCTACGGCAGCTATTGACTGAAGTGAGCTACCAAGGACTACTGACAAATTCCTGTCAAAACCCTCAGTAGGGTATTAGCAGGTGAAAATGATCTCCATGTTACAAAGTCTGAATCCTACTACAATAGGAGAGGGAAAATTATTCCAGTAGTCTTTCCAAATATTGTGAAATCCTGTTCAACAGCAGAAAAGATCTGTTACTTTACAGGCAAAAAAAAAGTCCCAACTTTTGACTACTTGATTGTCTCAGAACATTTTGTTTCACTCTTGGTAGCAAGTGGTGATAGCACAAAGACTGCACGCAGTGACATTGTTTATTTGCAACACTGCAGTTTAGAACAAGCCACACAAGCATGAGACAGTTATATTTGCACTTGGCTCTCACACTTCATTACGTGAGAAAAAGGACTACTGCACACTAAGGTAGCAAGTTAGATGTCTAAATGGCAAGCAGCCACCTTTTAAATGATTCTTGGAAAAACTACAAGTTCAGCAAAAGGAGGACATAGATTCATGTGAATAAACTATAGAGGTGAGGCTTTTTCAGAGACACATATTTTCTCAGAAACACATTTGGTTATTCTAGCCTATGTGACAAACAAAAAGATTGCAGCACTGAGTTAAGATAGGGCCCATCCAGGACTAGTTTGCTTCACAAACCAAGAAAGAGACTCAGACTCGTCAATCCCTTCATTGGGATATGAGGATCTGTGCGCATTTTAACTTCTCAGTACATCCCATGCTAACCTACCAAAAAATAAGAGAACATAGGAGGAGATATATAGGAGAACAGGAGAAGATGAGATGGACCCAAATGTGCCAAAAGATCTTTTGGTCTTCAAAAGAGCATCTAAGCAAAGGCCAAGTGCTGAAAAAAGTTAGAAAGGCTTTTGATGCTGTCCCATGTAAAATTTTCATTGACAAACTGATGAAGTACAAACTAGACAAGTGGACAGTGAAGGGGACCAAAAACTGGCCAAAATGCCTGGCTCAAAGGGTTTCAACCAGTGGCATGAAGTCCAGCTGAAGGCTAGTCACTAGTTAAGTAGCCCAAGCGTAAACACTGTTTAGTATCTTCATTAATGACCTTTTTCACAGAAGAGGTGATCAAACAGTGGAATAGGTTGCTTAGAGAGGTTGCGGAGTCTGGACATACTCAAAATCCAGTTGGGCATGACCCAGGGCAACTGCATTAATGAAACCCCACTCTGAGCAGGAGAGTTGGACTAGATGATCTCCAGGGATCCCTTCCAACTTCAGTGATCCTGTGATTCCATGATTCCATATGTTTAGACATGGAACTGAAAAGTTGCTGGTAGCAGATAAAAAAGAAGAAGATATAAATGACATGCTTTGGAAGAAAGATGGTAAACTATGGACATCCTACGATTGCATGGGCCATTGAGGAAGGAGGGATTATTTCCAAGCAAACACATGACCTTGATTCGTAAGTCCTAACAGACTGTTCAGAAATCCTGCCCCTCCATTATGTTGGAATACCAACAGATGCGTAAGATGATCTCTGGCACCTGTGATAAGCTATTTCCAGAGTGTCCGTGCTTGTAAGATATGGCCTAAGGAATCCTAATTTTCTCTTTATTGTATTTCTCCTGTATTTTACTTCTTCCCATTTCCAGTTAAACAACCCCTCCAGAACGAAGCTCAAAGGAAAACAAAACATAATTTGCCGGAGTTTTATTCTGATTGTATCTGATATGTGTTTTATTCATCTCTCCAGTCTGCATCAATTGTGATGCATGGCATTTGCTCAGAGTCCCAAACTACTTTCTCCTGAACCTATTTTGAAAATATTTGTCTTGAACAGAAGGAAAAATGGGCTCTTTAGATGCATTTTTAAGATTCGTCCAATCAAGTCATTCCATCCACTTGATGGCAAGTTGAACATGAGTCAACAGTGTGCCCTGGCAGCCAAAAGGGCTAACTGTGCCCTGGGGTGCATGGAGCACAGCATGGCTGGTTGGTCAAGGGAGGTGATTGTCCCACTCCACACTGCACTGATGTGGCCACACCTCGAGTCCTGTGTGCAGTTTTGGGTGCCTCAGTGTAAGAGAGACATCAAAATATTTGAGTGTGTTGAGAGGAGGGTGACCAAGATGGTGCAAGGCCTCAAGGGCAAGGCTTAAGAGGAGCGTCTGAGGTCACTTGGCTTGTTCAGCTTGGAGAAGGCTCAGGGGTGTCCTCATGGCAGCCTACAACGTCCTCGCAGAGGGGCAGGTTGGACATTAGGAAAAGGGTCTTCACTGAGAGGTTGGCTGGTTCCTGGAACAGGCTCCCCAGAGAAGTGGTCATGGCACCAACCCTGTCAGACTTCAAAGAGTGTCTGGATGAGGCTCTCAGTCATATGGTTTAGTTTCACGTAGCCCTGCAAGGAGCAGGGAGTTGGACTCGATGATCCTTATGGGTCCCTTCCAACTTCAGATACTCTATGATTCTATGATCCTCCTCAAACTTCTTACCTTCAAACTCTACTTCTCTAATGTAATGAGGTTTTACATCCTCAGCTGATATACCATTTTGCAACTGAGAACTCACTCCTTAAATTTTCTCATCAATTTTTTCTCTCCACAGGAATTCCCTAAATTCTTTCAAGGAAACACTAACAAAACCCATTAGAACCTTCCACCATCTTTCCCTTTTTTGCCTCTATTCAGATAGTTAAAGCTTTTGACCTGTTCACTCCTTTAACTCTTCCACTTGCCTCACCAGTATACCCTGGACAAGGGGTCACATTCTAGTTCCAAATCAGAGCCTTTTTTTCCCCTTTCAATCTCTTCATATCTTTAGGAATCTAACAATAAATCTTGCCCTTCATGTTTTAAATACTTAACTGAACCACATTTCTGTTCTTACAGATTTCGCAGTCTTTGGCTCTTTGACATAAGAATAACTGGAACATTTTCTTAGCAGCACTAAACTGAGTGACAACTGATATTTGTTTTGGCACTTGTAGGAGGGATGAAAGGTGAATTTATGCTTTCCACTGCATTACGCTTACAAGTATATCTGTGGACAGGATAGTTCAGGACGTCTGCACTGCAGTCCAAGGCCAAATACACCTCCTTGTTCTATAAAAGAAACCATCAGCGTTGTAAAGGATGCAAACAGACAAGAAGTCCAAACTTTCTAAGCAGGTAGCAATTTCACTCAACATACAAGATAGTTCTTGCGGCATCCAGAAATTCAAGCTGTAGCTGTCTTCCATAAGTGAAATGTGCCATATTCCCAGCTACAGTTAATTACCTACTTGAGCTGGAGGAACGTTATGAAGAATAGTTTAGTCAATGTTTATGCACAGTATTTTGAGATCTGCACAGCTGGAAATCCAGAACTCTACTAGCTGAAACTGTTGCTGACATATCAGTAACTTAAAAGGGAAATTTTCTTGACAAATTAACAGGGAAATTCCAAGTATAAACTGAGAAGAAAGATGTATTACTGGATTATTGTAGCTAGTTCTCATGTCCACACTTAAGAGACTAACAAACTTCAAAAAAGCAAAGACCTAAAAATGTTATTTAAAGTCTTTTTATAATCAAGATAATAGCACTAGTTTATTTGAGAAAAATACGTAATGGATTACTCAGTTGTACCTGATAATAACCCATATGTGGAAGAAGCTATAAACACTAGACTGCTCTTTAATGAAGTAGAAGAGATACTGAGAAATCAAGAATAAAAATAAGGAAAAAAAATCTTTTACAATGCTGAAATAAAATGAAAACGGGAACTTACTAGGGGTTGAATTAAAAAAAAATAAATCTCCATCACTTCAACTTGCTTTTCAAGCAAAACAAATTACTGGCTACAAGTAACTAGTGACCTGTGTAACAGAACTACAGAAAATATGGCTGGGCAGGACTGCCAGACATCATCTGGTCCACTTCCACTCTTCACAGCCAGATCAATTAATTCTTCCTTGACTCTCATCTCTGACTACTGGATTTTTCTAAAGACCAATGAAGACTTGCAAAGATTTTGCAACCTCCCCAGGTAATCTATCCCAATATATAACTACCCTTGCCACTAGGAAAGTTATTCTGAGACGTATCTCAGTCTGAAGACTGTTATACTTCCCTTCCTCTGTAGATGAAACAAAACCAATTTTTCAGCTGCGTTTTCTGGATTGCTGATCATTCTCATAGCTTTCCTCTGGACCCTCTCCAGGTAGCCCAAGTCTGAAATAGCAGTCTATCTGAGGCTTTATCAAAGTTAAGCTGAAGGGATTATTACCTCAGGTAGTCCTCTTTCAGCTTTATACGTCCTACTATATCTGTCTTTTTGTAAGAGGATGGTATTGGTGGCTCATGATCAGCCAGCTCCAGAAGATTTTCTGCAAAAGTGGAAAGCCCAGCTTTTGAATAATATAATCCCCTTTCCTCTCACCATCTCCCACTCCTTTTTGATTAAACATTTCTAAATATGCAAAGAAAATATAAAAGGATATGGGAAAACAAAGCTGATAATTTTAATTAAAGACTAAAACTATTGCAAGGATAAAGCTGTGGTTCAAGGAACGAGGACTGTATGAAGGTAGAAGAAAACATTTTTCCAAAAGGAAATACAGACTATTAACAAAATCACCTATTAAATGCATGTTGCCAAAATCGTCACTGCTGTAAAAAAAATCCAGCATATGGGACAATTTGGCAAACTATTAATATAGACACACACAAACAAAATTTACTGGATCAATGACTAACCAGCACAGTGAGTGAACAGTTCAGTGCTTTAAAGTACAGGGCTTAAAATTCAGAGATGCAAATTTTATTTTAGGCTTACTGGCGCCTTAGTATGTAACTTGGGCAAAGTTTTTCTCTATGGCTCTAATTTCCTCCCCACTTTTGGAAATGGTGTAATCTACAGCTTAGGACATTGTTCTTGAGGACAAAGGAGGAAGATTTAGGGTATAGCAGCAAATTTACATAATCTCCATCACTGCTACATTTCATTTTAATTTGGTTGTTAAGTGTTGCAGCTGCTACCCTAAGCATTATTAAAGGTCTTCATTTCTAAATGACTGGCTTTAAGTTCCACAGATGGCTCACATTCAAACAAAGCACTACCTGTGAACTAAGATGGTGGCCACTTTCTTCAACCTTCTCTTCACTCAAAAGCAAATCCAAAAAGCCCAGTTTGTTGTTACATCCCAAAACAGCTACTCAGTTTCCTGCCTCACTGACTGCTCAGGAATGCTCCGTCACTTCGTTTCCCCAAAAAGCTAACATTTATCATCGTATAGGTTCACTTTCAGTTTAGCAGGCGTCAGATTTCCCCAACACAAGAAGAAAATACAACTCTCACCAGTATCCAAAATTATGTAGCAAAACAGATGATCTTCTCCTCCCCCCATACTTCTGAAATTAAGATGGTTCTAGGCTTTGCAGTCCTGAACTGCACTTCCTCAGCCCTTTTGCAGAGTCAGGGAATCTGGACATCGCTTGGCTATGCAGCGCAGCACCTAAAACCTACACCTCTAAGGGTACAGCTCCAAGGTCAGCATGACTGCTGCTGTCAACAAAGAACGCATGTGAACAGATCAAGCATTAAAGAAAGGGATTTACAAAAGTTTGCGAAGATGGAGTATGCAGAAGTCAGCCAGGAGTGAAAAGTGCAGCGGGGAGGTGTGTACACATGTAGGGCTGAAGGGTTAAAACGCAGCCCCTCCACCCACTCCAGATCCCCAGCCGTGGGCTGTCCCTTCAGTTACGCATCCAAGCCTCATGAGCGGTTCCTGCAATATGCTGAGATACTTGTGGCTTCAAATACTACTGGAATATAAGTGAAAGTAACAATCATGTTTAAAATAAACATTTTATTAATATAAATATTGATATAATAATT
>NW_009596414.1:0-24818 GCF_000690535.1 Cariama cristata
GAGCTAGCAGTAACTTTAGGAGGATGACGATTTATCAATGTTGTGCAAGCACCCTTTATTTTGAGTGCCAATTAAACAGTGAAAACAGCAGCCTGAAGAGGAGACAGATCTGGGTACTAAGGGCATACAGTGTAGCAAAACAGTCTGGGCAAGAGCTGAGCCAAATTCACAACCACCTGACACCAGCAGTTTATGAAAATACGCCTGTTTGAAGTACTATTCTTGTCTCTTTAATTTCCTCACTCCTCCATTTGTCATTTTAGTCATCTGCTTAAGCATCATTCATACCTTATACCAAGACTTTCATGAAAAAAGCCTTATGATTACCTCCCTTTTCATCACCTCATGGCACCCAGCATCCAGGAACTCCAATCAGCACTGTTATGCTCACCCCTCCCAACAGCTTTTCCCCCAGTACTTCTGGACAAGTCAAGCCCCTTCCCCTGTTTCCTGGTTGAAAAAATAAGTCTAATCATTACCTCTTCTGGAGGAGAGGGGAAGCAAGGTCAGAGTATAACAGAGTCTGTTTAGTTACTGAATGTGTCTTACGCTTACAATTATTAAAACTTGATTGTACATTACCAAACACCTTTCACCTGCATCGATGTAGAACTGCTTGTTACTGTCTTAACCATAGCTGGCATTTTATACTGGACATGTCAAATATCAGGAGTTTCCTACAAGCACGTCTATTTATTTATTTTTTTTATGCCTCCCTTTATTTTTCTTCTCAGTGAGAAAAGTAGGCTGTGAATCCTCCCACTGCTTATGGTTTCATGCTGGTTATCATGACTGGTGCCTTTCCAGTACTCCGAGCACAGGAAGTGGGGGTGTAGTGTCTCTCTGTGTCAAACTGTGGAACGCGACAGCTAAAAGTAATGGTGCGCATGAACCTTAGATAAAGTTATGAAAATATGTTTTCCTACCCTTCTCTACTTGTATGTGGTTCCTCTTACATACACTAGTTTCAAGCATAATAAGTTTTTGGAAAGCTGCGGAGAGGTCTTCTTTCGCTTTTTCTGTTCATATCTGGAGAACTGTAAAGGAAAGAAGAGTTTCTGTTTACGATTTTTTCTTCTTCTTTGCAACTCTAATGATTGAAGTGAGGTTACATTATAAATCGATACTTTTTTTTTTCTGTCATCTGCCACTCTTTAATCTCACTGTCCAAATTTCTCGTCTTTATTCAGGAAAAAAAATGGGATTATCTTGGAAAAGGGAAGGCAAGGGAAGGATTTCTAAATCTTTTTTTAAAGGAGGATCATTTTAAAGAAAATAAAGATCTGAATTTTGTAAATGTGATGAAGTTTCAGAAGTTGAAAACAAAACCAGTGCAAATATCAAGAAAAATAAATTCAAATTTGAAATAGAAATGTAATGATATTGTTTAAAATGTGTGTATTATCATTTTGTCAAAACTTTACAAATAAAAGCCGTGGCAAGTGACAGTTGGGCTACTCTTTCACAAGAGCATTGCAGTATGCACCAACATAAAAACTGAGACTATCCACAAAGCTTAACCACTTGATTTCCTAAGTAACTGCCTTTTCTTTTAAAGACTTCAATTTGTTGGACAAGAAGGAAGTGGTAAGCCAAAGAACGATTGAAATCTATGATCCGTCACCACAGAGGGAGCTGATGCATGGCCATTGTAAAAACAGAGAGTAGTAAACCAGAAAATGAGATAAACCAGATAGTTTGAGTACAAGATGGTTGCTCTTATTTGTCCGTGTGTCATCAGAAAGTGGTGAGTTCATTGCACTTGGAGCCCTGTAAAATGACAATACTTGGGTATGTACCTTTCACATATCCAAAGGACTGTGCAGGCTGTGCACTTGAAATTACCTCTTCATGTTCTTGGGAAATAATGTGATTGCATCTTAACTGCCCACATGGGGCAGTTATTTCTGGTGACCATGGATTGCAGGCATTTAGAGAGTAAAATACGCATCTGAAACGATACCTACACCATGCTCAGTGGGAAGGCTGGTGCCTTCTCTTCCTACAGCAGTACTTAACTACAACTTCTCAGCCACGGGTTTATCACAGAGCACACCAGCAAATACTTACTTCTGTAGGCCTACAGTATACCACTCCCCTGCAGACATACCCTCAAATACCCACTATACCAGTCTCATAACGTTGTTACATGAAAACAGAAATAAACCCTCTGTAGAGGATGATGACAAAGGCTATTTTCCTCTTAGTTTGATATAGCAAAAAGGGGTATATAAGAAGGAGTCTTGACTGGTTAGACATATTTAGGTCATAAAGCCATTTCTTTCGTACAGTAGCTCTAGAAATGACTGCATTTTGGCATCTACAGATGACTATGACTATGAACAAACTGTCAAAGTTAATATATGCTCTGTTATTCCTGATCAGTGACATAAATTTATAACAGGCATTTCCAGGGCATTTCTAGCCACTGCTAGCACTTCTGCAGCAGAAGTGACAGAAATTTGGCAAATGCTGTATATGACATGGAAGAGGTATGCACTTTTTCTTCTGCTAAACAGTTGTCTTGAAATTGTGTACATCTTCTTCAGTTATATAAATATGGCTGAAGACAGCAATTTTTCATTTCTGGTGTCTCCAGGTGTATACAACTGCCTCTGAACTGAAAATCCAGTTTCTTCACAAAGTAGCCAGACCTTTCCTGCTTCGCTAAAAAGGATTCTCTTTTCTTTGAGCTTTTGGCTTTGCTCTTCACAATCTCTTTCTATGAATTAAGATTAGGTTGAATAGTGTAGACAAGCCAAACTGAAAACTTTGAAAAATACCCCACCACTTCTGTTATCAGAAGAGGTATCAATTTTATCTTCTTGCTGACAGGTAACCTTCCCCCAAACAAGCACTGAAAATTTATCTCCTATTATCAATACATCTCCTTCTGACATAACTATTAAATGTGTTTTTCTCTTTGGTCAAGTCTGTCCTGCAGACACTGGTTGGCCTTGTCATCTCTCAGTTTCAGCAGCTTTGCAGTCTGAAGAAGTTACCATCTTCAGTCACCTGTCTTTCCCCCAATAAGCAAAGATGTCTACTTCATAAATCAGCTCCTGAAGTACAGTAGTATTAAGCTAGCATAAGAAGATAAACATAAATAACCAGACAAAAAATTGTAGCAGCAAAGGATTTGCCTGTTTCCAGTGACAACTTCAATATTGAAACAAGCTGCTCAATGCATAATACTGTAATGCACTTCAGCAGCTTCTTCTAATTGTAACAAGCATCTCTCAGATATGTGCTGTCTTTGCTCAGTCAGTGTTTTCATGCCTACCCCGGAATATTTCATATTCTCCAAAACTACTATTTTTTTTTTAAAAAAAAGAAAAAGCTAATAAAATTAATGCTAATTATAATAATCATTAGCATAACTTTTTGACATTCAGAGCATATTTTAACTTCTTAATTTCCTTTAATGAGAAGGTTTTCCTGAAGTGTTCTTTATTTAATGCTAACATACTTTAGCAAGTTTTGTTCTTCCACATAGGTTTATCATTTTGAATGCAAGAAAGCCAAGGAGAAGTCACTTTATATTTAATTCCAAATTTTCAAACTGGGAGAAGAGTTTGAACATAAAAACCTATCTATCTGGCCCACTGTCTAACCTAAAGACTATGGGGCTAAAACCACTCTCAGGAGAGTTTATTGGTACTCCCCAGTGGAACTGGGGCTGTTATAACCCAGCAGATACGCTTATATGCCTGGACACCCATGTGTTATCAGCAGGCTTAGCCTCTTTAGGATTTAATAGTCAATTTTTATTACTTGATCCCTGCTAACTGGTAATCAGAGAAAAGAAGAAAGGAATTCAGTGCAGAGTTCTTCTCTCATCCTGCTATCAGAGTTTGCCCTGAGTGGAAGAAAGCAGCTTAGCTCACAAATTTCACAGATAATGTAAAATCCGCAAGGGTTTTTCAAGGGATTAGGGTCTTGTGCCCATGGACACAGCACCTTGGGGTATTGCCACAGTTCCCAGTAAAGGAGGGCCTGTGTGGGAACCACACACTGCACCCCTGATCAGTCTCCTTGTGAAGTCTCTCCTCACCTCTATTTTGGACCCCTTCAACAAGCACTTTGCGAGGCAGTGCCCAAACATAATAGAAGCTGCTCCCAATTCATAATGGCAAGGGTACATTTGTTTTGGCCCTTTCCCATCTACACAGCCTTCTAACAGCATCCCAGTAGATGCTGCATCTTTGAACACACACCACATCCTAAAGCATACAACATATACCTTCTAATTTATATGCTAAAAACACCCGTCTGGTGGGTTGTAACACAGCCTCTGTATTATTTCAGGCACTCTGAACTGCAAAGAAACGTAAATATGTCTTCGGGCCAGAGGGGGCTCAGGAGAGTTTAAAGCCAATTTCTACTTATGGCCCATTTAAGCCAGTGCCTTGGACATTTGGCCCAAGGATTTGATCTGTGCCTGTGATTTCTTCAGCAATACAGGCATTGCCTAATGCCCACTCTGTCTTCCTGGATGCCACAAAGTCCTAGTCTGAGGTTGACCTTTGTAAAATCTAGTCCTTCAGGTTACAGCTTGTTAACATGGAGACACTCACGTACGCACAAGCCAAGCTATCATTTTACAGCACAAGAGGTCTTCTGCACTAGCACATGGCATAGGCACTCGGGCTATGTTTATTCCCTCTGGCTCTTGAGGCCATCTGGCACTAGTAGAGTCTATTATCATCCAAAAAAGAGTGCCCGCATCCAAACTACATGTTGGGCATGGTGCCTGGCCCGTGTTAATTCTCAAAACATGCCCAGGAATTGTTTGGAAGAGGCCTGGGCCCACTGCCCAGGCAAAAAAACATTCCAGGGACCGCTCAAACAATTTAACAGTGTAGGCAATGAAGTTAGTGCTTGGGTCTGTCTTCTCGCACTGTGTAATTTCTAGTATAAGCACAGCCTGTAACTGCAAAAAAAGGGGCTGTTTCTTTCATGAAGCACACTTCTTTCTCAGAGTGGCATAAAAAGTTCTTCAGATCTACTGCATGCTAAGAGTGTCTTCAGAGATCAAAAAGCTTCTGGAAGTCAAATCACACACAATTTACTGTATCCTGGGAACACTGCATAGTTGAAAGTATGCTAGTGAACTGGTAAAGGAAAGATCCATTTGTGATATTTGTCACTGTATGTTCAATAGATGGATATCTTTGCAGTGGATAGAGCTCTAGAGGTGCTCAGGCAAGGCTAGGTACCAAGGAGCGTGCAGAGGAACAGGCCTGCACTAGCCACCCCATAGAAAGCATTCAGCTGAGTAATTTAAAGCCAAACAGCTTTTAGGATGCTGGGGCATCATATCCATAGTCGTGAGCTTGGTATTCACTCCTTTGGTTTGCTCTGATTTTTGAGGAGACCACTTACAAATAATATTAAAAAAAAAAAAAAAAAAAGAGGCAACAAAATTAACAAGAGGGATTTTAAGTGTTCCTTATGCAAACTATGCATTCTGTGGTCATGATAAACAAAGTAAGGAGAGTAAAAAAAAAATCATATGCTCCCATTTATCCTAGCTTAAATGCTAAGAAAGTGGAATAAAAGTTACTACAAACATAAATTGTTTTTCAGATTCCAGCAGCCATGGAGATACCACAACACAAGATGCTTTCAAACCCCATTTCTTCTGATTCTTTTTTTTTTTAATTGGTGCTAGGAAACTACGTGGTATATTGCTTCTATAATAACCACAGGCATTTTCTAAAATAATCAGCAGCATAGTTCGCTTTAACATCTTCACTTATCAGCACACACTCGTGCACACCCACGGGATAGTGGCATCTTACATGGCAACAGTCAGCATACAGAAACTCAAGAGTGGAAGGGATCTGCTGGACCACTGGCTTCAGCTGTCTGCAGTCGCAGATGACCATGCCATATGGTTCTAGACATTTATCAAGCTCCACCTTCATAACTAGGTTATTTGCCTCCAAGACAGAAATGTTCCTGAATTTTTGCTCTCTGACAGAAACCTTTTTCTAATTTTCAGACTGAAGTTATGCACAGTGCATGCACCATTGTTCCTCATGCCATCATGTTCCTCCCCCTTCTGCTATTTACAGAGACAGGGCTTATCGCACTCTCAGCCTTGGGACAAACCAAACCCCTTTACAATATGTTGACACTGTTAATAATAAAGCTCTTTGCACTATTAATGGCCAATCTTCAATAACTAGCACATATCTTTTGACATAAAGTTATCTCATCAAAATATCAGATTAGCTTGGCATAGTCTTCCTTTGGTAAACAGGTTGCATTTTTTGTTTTTCCTTCACTGCGATAGCTTTCATTCTTTATTCTAACACTCTGCGAACCACTGAATTCAGACTAACGGACATGAAGTTGCCTTTTTCCCTTTCTTAGATACAGGTATTACAGCAAAGGTTAATATAAGGATAATCTCATGAGTTCACAAAGACTGTGTTAATGAAGATCATAGAAGTTCTTTAAACCTTGTATTTTCTTGTTTCTTATTTTCAGATTTATTTTGGGGGTTTTTTGTTTGTTGATTTGTTGGTTGGGGTTTTTTAATTACAATACATATAATGAAAAAGTCAGCAAAGAAGCTAGTCCAATACTGGAGGAAAAACATTGAAAAATTAATTTTTTAGCCTTCAGCTTTGCACTAAGTTAAATTATAGAATAAAGACTTTTAAATTATAAGAACAAATTGTGTCACTGACTTTTTTTTAAAGCAAAACATGCAAAATCCAGATTTTTTTCTGCAGAATAAGTAAATACCTCTGAATGAAAATCCACAGGAGTCTCACAGTACTACTGTAGTACAAGTGTTAGTCAACCGCTTTAATAAGTTGACTGCCTAAGATTCAATTCACTTGCAAGTCTCAGTGGGTACGTGTTCTTCCGCCTCTAAAGCTGAAGTGGTCTTAGCAGATCGTAAAAGAAAAGGCATTTTTTCCCTGTAATTGAAAACTCCTTAAGTAGACTCATGGATTTGATTTAAAGGATCTGGCAAAATAAACATTCAGTGGAGAAAGTTTCAGCTGAAAACAATCTATTTGTGAATGCTATAAGCAATAAATAAAAAAAAAATTGACTGGAAATTAGACTCTAACCATAACTCTAGCAGCCATGCATCTACCTAGACTTGCTGAGAAATTTTCAAAGTAGGGCTGCAAGTACCCTTGATCTGTGTATACTTACTACTACATCGCGTATCACGTGTATGAGTATCACGTGAGACATATCATGGGTCAGTCATCTGAGCTTTTGACTGTGGGTGTTGCTTTCTAGTAAAACCGCAGGCAGAAATACTGTTACAATTATGCCGGCGCTTAACCTCATTTCAGTTCTTTTATGTTTATGTTTTGCTGTCTTTCCAGAGCTGTGCATCTACTATGAGAGTTTCTGTATTTGGGCTAAGTTTCAGTATTCCTTCCAGTTTTGCATAAATCGCAAGCCGTGGTTGCCTGCTATCCAAATTAACATTTTGTCGTAAGCAGCCTTCACCACTTCCATCAAACATAGGCCCTTTCTTCCTTCTGCCACCTATATATCTGCAAATTATTTCTTCTCTCAATTCACAGATTCTTCTGATTTTCCCTAAAATGTCCTTAATATATATCTGTGTGTCTTTTACCTTCCTGCTAGCTTCTACTTTCTGAGACTATCAGGCACAGTCCTTGCACTTCCCTTTCTTCTGGTGTCCCTTCTTAATATCATAGTTCTTATATTATTTATAAAAATAGACAAACATAAACACCAAGCTGCACATACACCTATATATTTGCATTGATTTGCAGTGTAACTACGTTATCTATCTTTACCATTTTCTTCATGTTTTCCTACTCATGGTTAGTTCCAGTTGGTTCTCTGTCCCCTACCTCTTCAGTGAGTGCTCAGATTTATGCAGAAATTCTTTCAATAGTCTTGTGAAACTTAAACGGTAAACTCTTCAGGGTATGAACTATTTGCTTCTCTCACATTTGTCTTTATTTGTCTTTGTAGAGTGCTAGGCATGCCTAAGTCTGAAATACTAAGTATGAGGGCCAATGCTATTAACGCCTCAAACCCCAAAGTCACATGCCAGTTTGATTTTCAGGTTGTATATTCTGCATAAGGTATGTTTCCCACAGTCCAGGTAACAGATTGGATCCAGGGACTGGATTCATGCCTGTCTCTTAATTTAAACATAGTGAGGTATCAAATGTCTGGAGCAATATGGCATGTTGTAGGCATAAATTGTTACCTTAAGCCACTTGAGAGATACCAAACAAGAGTGATGTTTTGAACTTTTGTCATCTTCATTGCAGTGGAGACATGGTGTCCCAGCTAGCTCACGTCCCCTACACATCCAAAACTCCCACTGGCTCCTGGTGCTGCTGCATAGACTTGATCAGAGTCTGCAGAGAAAAACTGCTCTTGGAAAACTAATTTGGCAGCTGATTTTGTCATCAGCAGAATCACACGGGTTCTGCTGAATGTTTACAGTAATTCCTTTTAGTGACCATTCAGTAGTTCACCACACAGAAATGCCTTATGTTACTGATACCATATTATCTCCCAGTAGTTTAAAAATAAAAATATGTTACAACAGCAGAATGTCTACAATAAGATACATTATACATATCATTAATCCATTAAGACATCCTGTATGATTAAACTACTCTCCAGTATCTTAAACGTTCATTTCTTTCAGTAAATCAAACTTTATTTCTAATTCTCTTTCCAAGAGCAGCTATGCATATCCAAAAAAAGAGGACTAAGCATTACTGCAAGAGAAAATAGAGATTAATTGACTGAATAGACAGAGACCGGAGATTACTTATGAGCTGTGCACAGGGGAGATTCTTCTTCCCATTTTGGAGGTGTACTCCGTAACAATGTTGAGTCCCTATCTTGAAGTACTCACATTTATTCAGGCCTCCCTGCCCTGACAGCACTTTATGTGCCTGCGGTTTGGAAGCTACAGCCTCACCCTGTAAGCTAACGGGAGACTCGGGCTCATTTAGGAACTGTTCTCAGAAGGAGCTGTTGAAGACCTCCTCGTCAAACCCAGCTCTATCGAATCACTGGCATCTCTCAATCCCATCAGTTACAAACTGAAACAACCTTTCCTGCATTACATCCCTGGACCCTTCTATCACTGCGGTTTTCTTCTGTTCTGACCTCCTCTACTTTGCACAAACATTCATTCACTCATCACTGACAAAACTATTTTCCTTGCTATTTCACATTTTCCTTGCTTTCCTTGCCCCTCTCTCCTCAGTCCTTTCCCCACTTGGACATCATCCCTTTCTCTTGTTTATTGTTACACTTTTTGCACTTATAAATAGATGTCTTTTTGCATCTGACCTTTGGTTTGCAAAGCTTTCTCCGCCCTATGGCTCAGGAGAGGCCATTTTGGTCTTTCTGGTTTTGCAGTTTTCCCAAGAATGTAATTGCCTTGGGAATAGGAAAAAGAAAAAGAAAAAAAAAAAAAGAGAGAGAGAGAGAAAATCTTCCCTTTCATATCAAAATCCATTCATCCACTTCTAATTTTAGTTTCCCTTAGTGAATGCTACCCTGTAATTAAAACAGTGGCAGATGACAATATTATAGAGCTTTCCAGTTCAAGTGAACATTATTGTTAAACGTGATAATTTTGTGTCTGACACAGTCTAGTAAACTAACTGACTGAAAATATGTAGGACCATCCAGATTAAGGCTCTCAGGAGCCACTTTACACTGCATTGTTCAGACAGGTTCCATTTCCACAGGTAGTGTTTGCAACAGGACCAAAACCAATGAACAGCTGATGGAGGCCAACATACCAGGACCAATGCTGACATCCACCAGCACGTGATTTAACTTCCTTCTCACAGGGATGCTGTACACTTTCTGGGAAACCCTTCATACACATCTGCGCTGAATGTCAAGCAACAGGACCACTGCAGAACCAAGCCACCAGGATTGTTTCTTTCCCATGACCTAAGTATCCATCTTCTACAGACCTCCCAGTTTTCCTAATCTGGGAACAAGTATCCAAATTCATACGTGCCGTACCCAACAAAACAAGTGCCAGTGTCCACAGGCATAGTCATACACACATTTTTGCTAGTAGCTCCACTTGCATGAGACCTCCTATGACCATTCATTCCTATCCTCACCCTCCTTCCATTTCAGTACCCATTCCTTCCATTCTCAACCCAGTTTCTATCCCAACCCCAAATACAGCTGCATCAGCAAAATTGAGGCAGCTGTGAGCAGCATTACAGAGGTAGGAACAAATGCCTGGGGAAGGGCAGCACCTCTTAAACGGGCGTTATGCCAGATCAGATAGTTTCAGAAAGGAACTATCCTATGACATAGAAACAATCTGAACTTTTTACAGCTGACATACACATGTGACAGAACTAAACAGGGATTTTGTCTTTTTTACATCAGCAAAATGCAAGAGTACAAGTTCTAGTTAGTTTTCTACCTGCCTGCTCTAGAGATTTTAGCCTGACAACTGAAATCATACAGCAGATACTTCTGCCAAGTAGAATAAAGTGGGCAAGCTCAGGGATATGAATAAACTTCAAAGAGCAGAGCCCAAGAGGGCAGTAATAGTTTTATCAGTCCCTAGAAAATCAGCTAGGATGTGTCATGGAACACCCAGAGCAAGGCACATGCTAGCCACTTACTTCTTCCTCTCATCTACCTTACAATCCAGAGTCTTCTCTAGTTTTAGCTGGGTGCCTCATTTCCATCTTTAAGTTTTCTTTCATAATCAATACGAGTCAGAATCTCTCACAAGGCACATTAGGCCTTGGGGAAGGTGGAGGGAGAATGTATCTTCATGTAGCACTGCCCAGAGATAGGAATGCAGGGCTTTGCTTTCTTCTGAAAGGAGGGAAATCGTAAGACACTAGCTGCTTTTTGTTCGGATTTGTGCAGATGAGAGACTCTGTGCTTTGCTTTACATGCAGGGGAAACATATTTTTAGATAAAGAAATAAAACAGGCTTATTTAAATAGAAAACAGGATTGTGTTTTTAGCTTTTTTGCAAATCGGATGTCTTACATTTCAAAAAACTTTAGCTCTACACTCCTAGATCCCTAGCCTGCATTAACATTTTACTGATGCAACACACTGGAGTAAAACATGAACAGAAGTATTTAAATTGTGCTGTTTCAGTTTAATCTGATTCGTCCGTTGCCACCTTAATAGCTCTTCCTTTGGGGATTCTGTTGTCGCCTGCAGGAGTTTGGTGGTAAATTTTTTTGGTCTCCTAGTCCCTGTACAGATGGCATGTTATCCTGCCTGTTTTGGTGTTAGCTATCCAAAAGGGATGGTGGGTTAGTTGATGATGGACGTACCTTTCAACCTTCAAATATAGTTCTTTCACTTAAAAGGTTGCAGGACCAGCTTGCTTAAAGGCTCCTGAGTAGTTAAAATAGGAGTGTTTTGCCTACAGTGAACCAGGGCTATGACTGAGAGCAGTATCTCGTGTGTCTGTAGTGATCCAAGGAGCAGAACCTTGGTGGAAGCACCCAGAAGGAAAGCAGGCTCTTTGCCCTAAGAGGGTCTTTTCTCTCATCCTCATGCATTGCAGCATGCCAGGAGGAGGCCTGCTCTCTCACACATTCCTCCTGCCTGCATGACCCGCCTGCCCTGGGAGCCTTCGGCACCTTTTACAAACTCTTTTCTCACTCCTGGGAATAAAGGGTTAGCCTCCCAGATTCCAGCAGTAATAATGCATTGGCCAGGTTTTGAAATCCAGCATCTCTTTCACATGTTCCCTCCTCCTGAGGGAGTTCACTATCTTAATCCCAAGAGATTTTAATGCACAAATTGCGTATCAGAGGAGAACATTACACGCCTGGCCAATGTGCACAGTAAGCAGGGTGAATCCACTAACTGATATGTTGCTACTTGACATGAACTTGCCATGAACTTACCAGTATAGGAGAATGTCCAGTGAAAATATTCAGGGTCATCTTGCTCAGAAAAGACACATATCACTCATGCATGCATGGGTGCTCCTTGAACTACAGCTAAGTTTACAGAAAGCTGAGTTAATATTGGCCGAACTAAAATAAAATATTCTGGAGACTAAAATTATTGTGCAGGAGAGCCACAGAAGCTGTCCAAGTGGTTAATTAGCAGTGCAAGCAACAGTGGACAAAATGTTAGTGGTGGAGAGCAGCTTAGGCATCCAGTTAGAGACATGCTTTTCATTGTCCTCTGTTACTTCAAAAGCAGGCATTTATAGCACCAGTCTGCTGCACATGGGTCTCCTTTTTTGCCCTGAAGGATCTTCCCCAGCTCATCTAGATGGTCCTTGCCTTACTTTAAGGTTAAATCTAAATTAAGTTCAGGTGTGTGCGTGGATATTCTTGTCAGTCATATTGCTGTAATTGGTTATAGAAAAATAAAAGTGAGGCTGCATGAATAGAAGTGTACAAACCATATTGAACTGAATGGGAGCTTGTGTTCATGTTGATCTAAACACAGCAGTTACATTACAATAATGCATAGTGAAATAGGTAGGACAGATTGCAAGTAAACCGTAGAATCACAGAATCGTTTAGGTTAGAAAGGACCTTTAAGATCATTGAGTCCAAACATAATCTCAAGTTTTCAAGTTATGTACATGAGTTCATATCCCATATCTTACTGTCCAGGATTAACATCATTACAGTTCACATGTCCTGAATTGCTGCTAGACAGAGGTCCAACAGTATTAATTTTACCTCTTGGCACATAAATGTTTTCAGACAGTAACAGCTCTTCATGTAAAATGTCACTCATGTTTGACAACTAAGTGGAAGACAACAATCCCTGTGTGGGGATATCAATCACTTCAGCCAGTCTTGAATCCCATAAAGTTTGTGGGCACTAAATTAATTTGCTAGATTAGTAACATGTGAAACCTGTTCAATATTTGCAATAGTCTCGCTTTTTTTTTTTTTCCTGAAAAATGTAATGTTCTTATTGTTCTTATTCTCTATAGCAGTGTTTGGTCAACCTTTTTCAATGTTCAGGTCTGTTCAAAGTTATCCAATGGAGCTACAGATCCCTGTATAGTGAATTTGAACTTGTACTTTTGTTAGTTACATTTTGGAAATTCCTTAGAAGTAGCCAGCAGACCATGGCTTGAAAAGCATCTATCACTCTTAGCCTGTTTTCAGAAGGCTTTTCCCTTTTTCCCTGTCAACAATGGATATTTAAAGGCAGCCTACTAATGGGCCCACATACAGCACAAAATAACACCCTAACCATCCTTAACCTAAAATAAATCCCACACTTGAGCCCTCAAATGAAAAGACTGATAATTCCAGTGGTAACTAAAAGGGTCAGTCTACGAACAGAAGTGAATTCCACCTAACAGGCACACACTGCTTTTCCTCAGCTTTTTCACCCCATAAAGTTCTTCCCTTCTCATTTTCCCTTTCACACAGGGCACTAGCCCTTCCTACTCATCTCCTGGGGAACCTCGTGCATAAAGCAGAGACCAATTCCACGGAAAAATGAGAAGGAATTTTAGATTAGAGCAGCACACATGATTAAGGGGTTGACTTACTGTACAAAGAGAGGTTTTATAAGATTAATATAACACACTTGTCTGACTAAGCATGGATTAAATTATGAAAAAGGCATAATCATCATCTTCCCTGTAAGTATTTGAAGGGTATAAACATGAAGAAAGGGTATGAACTTTAGTCATTTACTTTCTTGCATAAGAAATAATATCTTTGGTCATGAGTGATTACAGCCAGTGAGGAAGGACTCCTGGTTTTGGCCCAACAAAACTTTTACCCATTGCCCAAGCAGCTGTGCACACTATGAAATCATGTCAGCCTACAGCCCAGTCTGGCATGGGGACAGCTCTTGGGCAGCTGCCTGCAAACTCTGGAGAGGTACCAGTCACTTTTCTCAGTACGTGAGTGAAATTTCAGGTGGAGTCAACCAGGATAAGAAACACTGCCAGGGAAGGCCGAGTAGTCAGGCTGTATTGTTCGGGGTGCATTCAGTAAAGCAAACCATGCATTGAAATGCAGTTTATCTCCAACCAACCTGACTTTGTCAAAGGAAATAATCCCTTTCAACTTTTAATATGAACAGAAATTATAATCTATTTCAGCATGGTGGCACCTCAGCACAGGAAGGTATTTGGTGAACACAGGATTATTTACCTGCAGTCTGTTTTCCTTGTATCTCCCACACACTAGTCTTCAGGCATTGACTCCTCTCTCTTCACCCAAGCAAGTACTATACAATTACATTACTCACTAAATAACATGGCAGCTAGTTTTCCTCACACGTGATATAAATGATGAGTCTTCAGGGGGGGCAATATACAAGATGAGGGTGCTGACTTTGAGTCAAAAAATCAATTCCATGCATGATAAGACAGCATGAGAGAGAAAAGAGCTTTTTCTGACTGCCTTGGTCTAGCACCCACTAATTACCTCAGGAAAACATGATCAAAGGAAAGCAGCAGCATTATTTGTACAAGTGAATTGATTTCAGGCACACCCTATCCCTGCATCTGAAGTGCAGAAAGTAAACAAAAAAAGGCTGTTCAGAAGAGATCAATGCATAGTGGGATGGTACTCAAAGACAAACTGTGACCTACTGAGCAAAGCTCAGTCCATGTGGTCACTTGAACGATGCAAAATTAATAGATTACACTTTAACCAGGATTGAAATTACTGTGGACTGTTTATGTCTAGCTGCAAAGCATTTCAGATGTTTCAGCTCATTTTGTAATGGTCATTTCTTTAGGCTTCTTAAAGCGAGAACCATTTCCTAGAGTTAAAAACAGTAGCACCACTACCCAAAGCAATGAAGACAAGACTGGACAACATTTGCTGTCAAAGGCAGCACAGTCTTAGCAGTAGGGAGTGGACATAAGAGATCTTTCCATAACTGATTTCTATGCTTTATCAGAAAGAGATTTCCTTTGGTTTTGCTACATTCTTTTTAAGTTCATGCTCCTTTGTTCCTGTGTCTGATGTAAATTCAGAGATCATTACGTGTCTCTTTACACACAATTCTGTGCTTTACAGTCCTTTCTCACAGTACTAGTTTTTAAAGCTTTTGAAGCATTACAGACTCAAATGAATCCACCAGATGACATCTCATAGGCACAGTCATATAAATAGAAAAAGAAAGAGCAGAACTTCATACCTGAAGTGCAATTCCACTCCATGCAAACTGCACCATTTCTATTTCAGCAACATTCAGTTTTATTAAAAGAATCTCATTTTAATGCACAACTTACTAATTCTCCTTGCAGCAACAAGTACAGAAAAAATGTGTTAGTACCTGTTTCACATCCCTTCCTCTCTGACAACAGACCATTAGGCAGCCCACTAGACTGGAAGAATGCCTTAGCTGTGGTTGACTGAATACCTGCTTTCTTCTCTTTCAGATTCCCCTTTGAAATGTGTTTTTCTCAGTAACAGTTTATTTATGAGTTTTGCACACCCTGTACAAATCCATTGTCTCTTGTTTTTTTGCTTGTCTGTCTTGTACTGCACTTCCTACATGGCAGTATTTGGAAAAGAGAGGAAAAAAGAACCCAGTCAGCCCTGACTTGAAAACTTCATGATCTAATTTAGAGCATTTCTGGGATGAGAAGCGCTGCATGCACAGAGGAGGGAAGAGGCCACACTTGATGTAGAGAGGGGGGCACGGCTAATAGGGTTGCTCAGATATAGGGCAGATCTCTGGAATAAGGCAGCCCAGGAACGGACATGAGCAGGACCAAGCACGGGCCAAAGCATCGCACTGGTGGCCACGGGCCTCTCAGCAGAGTATCTAGAGCCTTGCTGGATGAGTCCCTACCCTGGACAGAGCAGTGGTCACAATATAGATCATTAAAATGGATCAACTGGGGATCTAAGGTCTGAATCCAGTTTGCAGGATTGATTTGCTCTAATATCCTTGCCTTTTCTTCAAGGTCTCACCACCTCTTAGAAGCTCTACTTTACGGGAGATCAGTCCTTGCCCCCTTGGAAGGAAGTAGCTCATGGTGTATGTCTCAATAAGTGAATTGAAGAAGGACCCCAAACTTCTAGCCCACAGGCTCTTGGATATCTGACTTGAGTAGATGGACAGCTCAGGTTTCACTCAACAAGCTGTGTGATCATCTCCCCTGGGCACAATCCAATTTAACAGAAAAATTAATTCCAAAATGATTCACAACGAGGTGTTTCATTCATTCTGAGCAAAGAGTTTTCACAACTTTTTTTCCCATGGGGAGAGGGAGATATTTCAACTTTCCACCCCAGTTCAGGGTGAAAACAAGTACTGAAACATTTCTGCAGAAACGGAAGGTTTGGGATTTTTTGTTTTTCTGGTTTTTCTTAGCTTGATTTCCCTATTTGTAGGTGAGAAAGAAGGTGAGAAGAGTGCAGAAGACAGACATGGTGATGGAAGCTGGGAAAGAGCTGCAAAAGGCTGTGTTAGCACTGTGCATCCAGTCTGAACTATGGAAACTGCAATGAGCTCTTACAGACTGAAACACTGTCGATGTGTACAATGCATACACTTACACAAGCAGAAGAAACCTCTTGCTTGATTTTTCTTTCCTTTTTTTCCTGTCAGCATCAGAAAAGTGAGTTCTGCCCCTTGCTAGAGGTCTGAACTCCTGTTCTGGTGAGCATTCTGGAGTATGATTCAGAAAAAGTTCTTTTTTGTCGCTGGCCCCATTACCTAATGTTTTGCAGCCCTGCCCAATAAAGATTTATTCATCTCATATGTTCCTGGTTGTGACCTTATGTTCAGCCACAGTTGGACTGATTTGTGCTCCAAGGCTCTCGCCTCGGCGTTCCAAACCGAGAACCGCTGCGCCTGGGAAGACCAGCCTGCAGAGCCTCGCTGGACAGTAAATCAGACCTTGAAGGCCCAACCTTTTTAAATCAAACACTCAGCCTCATCTGTTTTGTTATTGCACTAACACTGTCCCGAGGAAATTCACGAATAAAAGTCCAATATATTTCAAATATGTTATTTAACTGAAGCATGCTTTGCTTAGATTCAGTTAGAATACTGCATTGCTTAACTCTTCTTTGAATATCCTTTCTTTAAGTGCTGTTTATAGTGAATGTCTCCCAGTCAAACTTTGTACCGAAAATAAGGGCCCACCGTGAGGGTTTACATGACTGAAGTGGGCACTGTGCTGAATTCACCAGCCCCCTCGTCTGGACTTGTTTTCCATGTAAGTTTTCTGCAGTTAAATCTTACCCTTCCACAAACTACATGCAGCTGCACAGTTCAGAAAATGTCACTCAAAAGTTTTCTTTCAGAATATTAGCCCCTTTCCCTTTCCCTTCCTGGCCAGAAGTTTGTGGGGATCATCCCCACACTTCTCTTAATCCCTTGAGTATATAGTCCCTCAATCCAGCTGAGCTCCACTGCGTTTCCCTCCTGGTGAAACCCCACGGCAATTCTTGTGCTGAGAACTAGCAGCGGTGCTACTTTCTCTGCTCAGGGAAACTCTCTGGATAACACAGGAGAGGCTCAGTGCATGCCATCACACAGCTACAAAAATTTACTGCTGGCATATCTTAGAAAAGGTGGTATTTCAGTACCACAAAAACAGTTCAGAGCTATGCACCTTCTAACAGTTATTTGACAATGATCAGAAGATCTTTGATATTAATTACAACTAGTTTCTCCTGCTCACTGTGCTGAAAGTGAAGCTCAAACTATGCCAGATTAATAGCCCTTTGCTACTTATGAGGTTCTTTATGGCTAATTTGTCACCATCCATCAAGCTTTGTTCATGCGTTTACTCAGCAAAATGAATAGGGCTTTAACCAGGGAAAGTGAGATATTTAGTTAATAAAAAATAATGAAGGATATTTCTGAGACACTCTGATGAACTCAGTACTTGAACCTTTCAACTTGCATTTACCCAGGAGAGCATTTGATGAGATCTTCCAATTTTCTCTGATCATTTCACTCAGTGTATTTTTTTTCCATATATTTCACTACCTGTAATAAGAACTAAGACACCAAACACATAAGGAAAATAAGCTGTCAGTGTTACAGCAGTGTTTTTGATGGGGGTCGGTGGGGGTGCGCTAATGAAAAAGTAATTTCACTGTGGTCTTTTCAAGGGACCTATCTTTTGCTCTTGGCTTAAGTAACAGAAAGCTGTGGTTGATGTGCTGTTGGTATCTGAAAAGCGCTTTTCATTGATTCAAGAAGGAACACATGTGAAACTGAAATCACTGTGTGTTTCTTCAAGAGCAAATATCAAGCCTTAATATCAAGCCTTTCCTTCAGCTTTTCTCTGTGAGAGAGGAATCAGCTGCATTTGACCTAAAAACCTCAGACCTAATTTTGAATAACTACAGAAAAACAATTTTTAACAGGATCTTTCAGACAAATGTGAATTCCTTTCCTTTTGCGTGGATTTCTCTAAACAGGGAAATCCAATTCCCTTTGGATTCTTCCCCTCTGAGTGAAGATGAGACTGAGTCATCCTCCATTTGTTTGTCTGTGATGACGAATATTGCTTTCAACTTTCAAACAATGTCAGCAATGAAAACAGGGCATCTGGAGCTTGGTTCAGTTATGCTTGCACCCTTCCAAAATACTACACAGAAAATATGCATATGCTTAACTTTAAAGACCTGAATAACTCCACTGGATTTAGCTGGGATATTTCTAACACTAAAATTTGCTGGATTAAGATCATCATACTTATTAAAACCGTGCCCCATTTGCAATAGTAATTTGGCATTGGTACAGCTGTGGCATTCCTAAGGCCTAACAGTTTATATAGTTAAGACATCCGCTTCTGGGAGCACCACGACATTTGTGATTTAACACAACCACTTATGTTGCAGATGCCACCTACATCCAGGTGGGCAGGTCTTTGGACAGGCCATGCTTCATGGTCCTCCTGCAGAGAGCACTGCTAAACTGTCAAACTTGCCTTTGAAAACTGCTAATTCCATTCGTGCACTCGTGAGTGCAAAATGCAAGGTGTATGATGGAAACCGTTCAAAAGCATAGCCTGCTCTGCAGGAAGCAACAGATCTAGTCCGGAATTTTATGCCTTCTTTCTTCAGTGATTCAAGTTTAATCTGGTTTATGGTTTAATCTGAAGCAGTGATAAAAGCAGAATGCTGGAACTTCAGCTATCCAACTTAAAGGCAAATAATTCTGCAGCAGACTACAGAAAGCTGCACACAGAAAATATGAATATTAAGGTATTGCAGTTTCACTTGTCAGAGTCTTTTCTCCTTGCTGTCTCTTGATCTGCTTAGCAATGAACTAGGCATTCTGTTGAGCCAGGCTCTTCTCGCAACAGACAGGATGAAATTGTTTCCTTGGTTAGACAGCTCACCCTTGAGGTATGCTCAAAGAATATCCTTTTTTGCACATCTATACTGCAGCTTCCAATTAGGGAGACAATATAAGCAGCAAGAAGCAGCAGGGGAGAGAATAAGATGTTCTTTCTCTCCAGACAGAAAATTCCATGCTGACAAAAAAGTTAGGATTCGGCAAGTCAAAAAATTTCTTTGCTTTTATTGTGCTTTTATTCGTGTGAGAGAATTCACATACATGTGCACAACTGAGTCCTTTCCTGGAGGCTGCCGGAACTGCAGCTCTCAGAACTTGCACTATTCAGAGAGCTGGAAATGTTTGTCTCATCCTCTGCAGTAACACTTTTATGGAGAAAAGCTCTTTTCTCCCAAGAATATTCTCATCTACAAACGCAACACAGCCTCTTCATCTGATAGTGGTTTTCCACTAAATTCAGTCTGGGTAAAATATTTAATCAAATCCTGCTGTTATTTCTACTTGCTCTGAGTGTTGATCTTTTGTAGTCATTCCTAATGCAATACAAGATGAAAACAAATAATTTATTTTTAATATAGGGGACAACACAAATACACTGCACAAGATTATTTCCAAATTACTGCTCATCATCAAAATTTGAGATGGCCTGACAACGATAAGGTAACAACAAGCAAGGGACAACTTGGGTTAGATATCCAGGAAAGATCTATCTCAGCTGGGATTCTAAACAACAGCTTTGAGCAAATCTTCAGGTAAATCACGAGTAACACTCCTACTTCATGGCTTTTTTTGAGAATACAAAACTGACTTGATTATTTTCAGGCTTGAAAGTATACTAGTCTGTGTTTGTGCTTGCAATAGATTGCAATGGTTTAATAATATGCCTGTTGTGTACTTGGAAGTAGAGAGGCTAAGCAGCACCTAGCTCAATCCAGCATGAAAGCTGAAGCAGGTTTGTGTTAAGTTTGAGCTCTTCGTGCCACCTTTGCAGTTTCTGAGTTTTTCTTTAACATTTGGCTTTGTAGCCTCAGAGTAACTTCAGTCAAAATATCTAAGCATTGTCAGGTTTCAGGTCAAAAGTATGTCAAAAGTAGAGTTTTACATGATTTCCACCCAACAGTAAATCCCTCCCTGCATCTGATACTCAGCCTAAGCTCACTTTAAAAGTTTTCGGTTTTGTGGTGAATGTTTCTCACAGCTCTAGGTTGAAAAAAGCTGGAAAGTTATAGCCCTCTCAGCAGGTTTCATCCAAATCCCAGCTAATTTGATAGGCGTCTTCATGACTATGAAGAGAAGTGGATCAAGGCAAAGATTTTGCTGGTGTGTAGAGTCAGATTCTCAAACAGTATGCACAGGACAGTGCCAAACAGAACAATAAAACGAGATAACAATGGTCTTTTTTTTTTTTTCACTTACTAGTTTCAAGTAACAAATATTGAGGGCAAAGTTCCTGGGAAATGCTTTATGAAACACATTTCTTCTTTCAGACTCATTACTACCATAAACATCAAACAATAAAAATAGCAACAAACATTCTCTGCAGTCTGCTTAAAATAGGCAATTTTTCACCCTCAGAGACAGTCAATTCCAAAACAAGGATGACATCCCCAGGTAGACGCTGCTCGCCCCTGGGTGTGTATTCTGGTATAGTCTAGAAAGATAGCAGCACACAGCTTGCCTCACCAATGCATCATTACACTTTTCTAATACCACAAGCACACAAGCTAGCTATTGAGCAGACATCTATGAGGGACACAGACAAGGAATGTCCTGCTTAAAATCACAAAAGTGTAATCCACAAAGAGATTTAGACATTTAAGAGTCTCAACACCACAGTTCAGCTGCTATCTACCTTCAAGCATGCCCAAAGCCCCTTCTTTCCTCTGTTGATCCCAAGAAAGTCCCCTGGGCAGGTACATTTCTGCAGATAGGTGCCACAGAGCTTCCTTTGTCCCAACTACACAGAGCACCACCCTAGGAAAGTTCTGCACCAGAGGGATCTGAGAGGATACATGCACTGTCCTCCAGCATCAAACACACATAGTTCAGCCAAAAAAAGCCCTGAGCTGACAAGAGAAAATTTTTGTCAGAGGTTTGATATGACTATGTGCAACCTATGACTATGCAAGGGGGCTCTGGTGGGTCCATTATACGAACGCAGCTGTAAAGGCAGTAGCTTTGGATGGCAGGTAGGGCCCAAACCTCAGGATAGAGATGATGTTCCATCCCACTGCCAAACTGCCAAACCGTTATTCAGAAGGCAGGTTGCCTCTCCAGGCTCAGGCAGCTGTTTTCAGTGTTGGCATCAGCCCTGGATGCTTGGAGAGGTCCCTAGACATAAACTGCCTCACACATGGGAATGTGCCTTTTCAGTTTTGTCTCTCATTGTCATGAACAAGGGGCAAAGATGTTATTTTACAACACGTTTCGTGAAAAGGAAATAAGTTACTTTATTTCCTTTCCTTTTCCTTGCCTTTATTTCCCCTTTTTCTTCATAACTGTTATCCAAAGGCCATGAAAACAAAAGTAGCTATATATTAAAAGTTATTTTCCTCCATTTGAAAATTTGAATTACTAACTCTTATCCGTAGTGAAAAACTTTTTGCAACACCGTTTTTAATTTATCATGCAGAGTAGATTAAAAAATCTGAAGCAATTACGCTGAAAACATTGAAAACCAGAAAAAAATCTTTGCAACAGTCCCTTGTTTAAACTCTTTCAAACATAACAACTCATATTGCAAGTTCCCTGTGTGTTTGATCACTGGAGGCAAAAATTCTCCTTCAAGGAAGAGGACAGTCAAGGTTTCCTGTCACTGAAAGTGTCCTACAGGAAGAATGATAGACCTGATGATAACCTGATGGTAATTTCTGGGCAGGCACATAGTCTGTTAAGCTGCATTCAGAGGACAAGTTCCTGATCCTTATAGGCTTAACAAAAAATACAGCCTGTTACACCAGTTGAAAATGAGGCCCTGTGGGTCAGTTCTGCAAAACC
Source organism: Cariama cristata (assembly GCF_000690535.1). Lineage (NCBI taxonomy): Eukaryota > Metazoa > Chordata > Aves > Cariamiformes > Cariamidae > Cariama > Cariama cristata. Next base: position 22,270 of record NW_009596414.1, read on the forward strand.
ACAAACATACCACCAAATAGAAAGGATTACTAACCTCTATTCAAACAGGGTTCTCTTGGCAGGTTGTGTTACGCAACTTTTCCAAAAGCATGTTAGATATTGGCAGACACTGAGAAATATCATCCAAGTCCTTTTCTCTCTCTCACTCTTTTTCTTCTTTCTTTAATAGTCAGTCAATTTGGTGTCCTGGAGAGAGAAAAAATGTTCCATGAAGAAATCACTTTGAAGCTTAATTTTTCACTGCCAAAGTACTTGGGATGCGCGTTTTTTCCAGTCTTTCTCTAAAACTTGTTATCACTACTGCTGACTCATCTCCTGATGCCGAGAGAAAAACAGTTTTATGGGAACATGAAGAGGTCACAACTGAATTATTTTGGCTGTTATAAATGGCTCTGCAACTCGTTCTCCGCACTGCTATGAGACAGATTTTCATAATTTCTGGTTCAAAGCTAGTGCTCCAGGGCAGAAGGATGCCCAGGGTGGTAGAGAAGCACGTAGCCTTACTTCTCGGGCAAAAGAAGCACCTCTCACCCAGCCATGGTGAACACCTCTTTCCTGCATACTGCTGAAGCAGTACTCCACAACAATCCCATTCAGCTTTCCCCAGTGGGGAAAAAAAATCTCTAACCTCCCCTGTAAGGGCTTATGAGGTGCAGTAAATCAGGACTGATACCTCAAGACGCTTCTGGAGAACATATAAGCTCTGCTCTTCTTTTCCCTGCCTCCAAAACTTGCACAGGGATTTTGTTTGTATAGAAACAAATAAACCATTGAATTATTTCTCCTTCCTTCATAAAATCCCATGTGGTCTCTGCACATATATGTGTATAAATATATTTGAAAGCAAGTTAAATAATTGCAATAAATCACTATTTCAATAAATTTCACCTGCACTTGCTGTCTGAAGTAATGTTACAAAATACAGTTTTAGCAGAAGTTATTTGTAAATTCCTTTAGCAAAAAGTGTTTGGTTATTATGCTGTTTGTGAATAGTTGACTGTACATATTTAAAACAACACTGTGTTTAACTGCATCCTATTAATCAATCAGATGGGTTTGTGTCTGTTTCCTTTTTCAGAGGCAGAATATTATGTGATGAGATGCCAGAGATAGGTCAGGAAGAGACATAAAACTGAAAAATTACTTCTGACTTTCAAGAACCACTCCTGGATATTTTCCTTACCATAAGCTGCACTGCACAAACCATAAGGCATATCTGAGCTAGTAGGCTATTCAGCTAATCCTCATCTGGTGAAATTAAAGAGCATTTTAAAGCCCACATGCTGAAATGAGCCTCAAATTATTTTTAGGCAAGGTGGCATAGTAAGAGAGGGTAAGCTTACTCCTCTCCTGAAATAGGTTTGTGTTGCAGTTCTCACCCTCATCAGACAAAATATCCCACAAGCAGACTAAGCAACGCATTCACTGGACTGCTGCACTAAAGGGGCACGGTGCCAGCCTGAGGACAAAGCCCATTGCTGCTCCGTGTTGTGCATGAGACCACCCTGGAGTAAGAGTGCCCTTTTCCCATCGCCTACTGCATTAACACCTTCAAGAAAGGCAGACAGAGGAAGGCTGCTCATGTTTGGCATCCTCGTAGGTTTTAGGCATAGGATGGTTGCAACATGATTACCATTACCACAAAGAAGGTTATTCTGGACAGAACAGAAGTCAAACTTTGGCTGCATCGGAAATAAAATACTAGGATGCCAACACATTTTACACGTGTCCAGCATTAGGCTGCAGCTGAGAGAAGGTCTTGAGGGTTGCAGCGTTGGAGGTAAGCACCTACATCTCTCCTAAGTACTGTTTCAGGTGCCTTCTTCCTCGAATCAAGGTCTTGGTGCACTTTGTTCCATCTCAGTCAATTACTTGGAATTATCACTGAAATTTGGAATATTTTTCATTAAGATCTGCTATGGGAAGGCTGGAATAAGCATAATGCAAAAAAAAAGCAAAAATGTACCTTCCCAGGACATGTTCAACTGAGGGCTGATGGCTCAGATTACTGTTGGCATCAGCTGCTTCTGAGAATTTCCAGTCCTGGCATTCATGAGAGTAGTGATAGAATACGACTAACGTCTGTCAATCTCTATTTCAACAGTGGACTTTACAGTTGAATAAACATACTTCTAAGCACTGCAGCTTGATTTTCTTTTTAAGCATGTAGCTTTTTTATTCCTTCACATAGAAATAGCTTTCATAGGAAATTTAAGATAAATAGAAGAGAAAGTTCAGTATAGACATGTGGTGTTCATCAAGGAGAACTTCCAAATCAGCAGGAGTTTTCCTTCACAGAGCTGGAAACCATCACCATACCATCATCATCTACTCATTTGTATCCCACCAGCTACCATGACTAAAAGCCATTTAGAGTCCTTGTCTGCCAGTTTGACCAACGGCACTTTCAGGACTTTAGTCTCCAGAGGTTGATAAAATGGGAAAAAAACAAAACAAAACAAAACAAAATTATCATGATGGGTACTTGCCTATTTGTATTCCCAGGCATGGGTCTTGAGCCAGTTACTCCATCAATTGGAGTAACTTTA
>NW_009596415.1:0-36874 GCF_000690535.1 Cariama cristata
TCCCCTCCCGGGGGGAGGGAGGGGTTAACGGGGAGCCTCTGCTGCCCGCTTTAAGAGCCGGCCCAGCCTTAAATGGTGACAACGATACAAACTTTTAAAAGTTTCACCTTCATTAGGAAAGTTTCTTATTCTGTCTAATCAATATAGCCACAGTATCCCTCATATTTCAGCCTGGGCGTTAAAGTTGTTATGACCCGAGATTTGTAGATTTCTTTCAAGTTTGATTTTTTACAGATATTAACACCGGCAGCCAAGGACAGAGAAATTTCCATGATGCCGCACTAACCACTGTTTTCTAGCCTCAAAACCACAAGAGAATGTGCTGCTGAGCACAGAGGCCCCACAAATGCCATACATAAAACTTACAATTCTGTTCCTATTGTTGACAAAAAGTAGTGAAAAACAAGGGAGCAAAAGGAGGTGGAATGCCTTCAGAGATGAACAGAGAAAAGAAAGAAATATTACTCATTTTTTCACCCCTAGCCTTGAAGGACCCCCATTTTTCTCATTTGATGGTTAACACCACACACAGACATGCACTTCTTGTCTTGGCAGAAGCAAAGTCACTATCAGCATGGAAAGGAAAGTCAGAAGATGAAGTTGCAGATGAAGAAATAGGACTGAGCTTTACAGTATATTCACCCCTGCAATGTCCAGTCTACTTTTATTATGCTTATATTATACAGATGGGGCTTCCGCTATTTCTCTTCCAAGCTTCTTCTACAAGCCAGGCAACCTCACAGTTAGAATGTTTCCTAATACTTCAGTCATCATTTTATTTGTCAAATACTGCTAGTTTTTACTCCATTTCCTTCCTCCAAATGAGCTTCCAAACCCAGAGACTTCTCTTTTTAGTCTTTAGGGAAAAAAGCACTAACCAAATGCTTCAGAAGTGTGGTATTTTTTCTGCACTAAGAAATCAACCTTTTTTTTTTTATTCAGTGCTTAGTAGCAAAAAGAAGTCTACCAAAATAGGATCAGAGATTTTTTAAACCGGGGCGGGAAAGGGAGGACAGATGCATCCCCAGAGTATGCAAAATAGAAATGAGATTAAAAAGTGAATTAAGCTCAAATAAAGTCACCTTGATTCAAATTACACAATCATGCACTGCAGTAGCACTAGAGATGTGGCCCTGTGATGTCTAATCAGAAGTTACCATTCCCTTACTAACACAGCATGCTTCCTTGCAAAATAAACCTATAACCAGAAAGGGTTGTTGTATTGGATGTACTAACATCCCCAAACTACTGTCCATATGGGCAAGTTGCAACCCAGACAGCACTAACAACTGCATGGGTCAGCCCAGGTCTTATCAGCCTGACAGGTTACAGCAAACGGTGCAGCTGACCCCAGGCTGCTCAGAGAGGCAGCCCACCTCTCAGTAAGAAGAATGTCATTTCAAGGGAAGACCTCAGTTCTGCCCGAGCAGTGGGGCTGCAGCATTGCATCTTGGCTCAAGGTTCATCAGCTGGTGTAAGGATGAAATCAGTGACAGGATAAACAAGACCCAAACACAAGTGGGTTTGCTGCTGCAACTGGAGGAAGCTAAGCATTCTCTAACCACAGGGCTGCAATCAAGACAGGATGGAAGAGCAGCCTGGATCCAGCACACAAGGCTTCATCACTGGGCTATGACTAAATTGTGATCCACTACACAGCACATCTCAGTCTTCTGGTCCCCTGTTGACCACATCAGAGCACGCCACAAGCGCGCTCTCAGTCCCTGAGCCTGGATTTCCTTCCCAGGGAAAGACCACATGCCTCCAAGCTTAGGGTTCGGAAGCAGCCAGGAAATACATTTAGACCCAAACAGTGCAAAGCACACTTGGACCTCACTGTTTGTTTATAGCTGGAGTGAACACAAGGACGGATGTGCATTAAGCAATGCCCTGAGGACTGGGATTCTGCCCAGTGCACTTCCCCTCTCCCGCCCGTTCCTAAGAGAACAAGAGTCCTTCGGATCAAGGATTGTTGTGCAGTCTGGAGTAGTGGTTATGTTACAAAGTATTTGTCTGTATTTTTGCATGCTAAGAACTTGTTATTTTGGGGTATTCCTAAGTGGAAAATACATGAAGCTGCAGATGAAGCCTGCTATGTAAAATGTACAATTTTTTTTAGGTACAGGTGAAAACAGTAGTTTATAGACAAGTGCATCAACCTTTTCCTTCTGAAGCCAATCCTTCCTCTTCAAAGACTGCAGGCACCTGGGCCTGGAGAAGACAAATGGCATTCTCAAAGGTGGGCAATAGGAGCATTTCAATATTTTCATCAGTCTCAGGTACTTGTACCTCACAGCTTGTACAAAAAAGGACAGAAGATACTCAGCCTATTAAAGAAGTCTTTTCCATGCAGCTGTGATTATGGGGTTGGAGAAAGTCATACAACTAACCACGGTGATTTGGGGACTGCTACTACTGGATTGGAAGGAGATTAGAAACGGGCAGGGCTCAGTTATTTGGTCCGTCTTTGGTCTCTCCAAGCCGGACTGTTCTGGACACTCAGTCATCGAAGGAAGCAAGAAGCTAGATTTAAAGTCATGGCTTCCAGATGGGGGTAAAAATGAACCAGAGAAGATCATTATGTGTCATTTGTGCACTAAAGGGGGAATACTTGCAGTGACACGAAATTTGGTGCATTTGTCAAGGGAGTGCAGTTTCCCATGACAAGCTGAGGCATCTTGTACACAGCTCTGAAAATGGGTTTTGCCTTGGAGTTAAAGTTTACTTTGTTTTCAGCTGAAACACTGCTTGTGGTTTTTCAAGGTTAAAAGACGACACTCTGTGGAGCCCCACATGTAAGGTCTCAATTAACCTAAGGATTGCCAGGGAGACTGGAAACTGCTGGTCTCACGCTCTGTGGTAACATTTTCCGACATGCTTTCTGCACAAGCAGGCATCCACATTAACCATCTCACCAACTTCAGTAGGTGGTTTGGTGGCACTCGTTGGCAAAAATTGTGTGTCAGGTGATCTGGAGTCTTTGGACTGACTCTCTGGGGTTGTCGCAGCTGATGAGCTCGCTCCCCAAGGTGGCCTGGCTACAAGCACATATCTGTTGTCTCTACAATTACAAAGACGCACACTCACACCAACGTTTTCTTAATAGGCAGCTGACAGGCAGGAAGATTATTTCTAATAACTTGGCTTATCATCACAGCTCCCGATAACATAAAGTGACCCATATGGAGAACAGCATGTTCATCTGTGACCTTCACCTACGTCAGCAGGAGGAAGAACAAAATAACCAAGTGCAAGGACAGCGAAATGCAATATGCAGAGTCTCTAACTTTAGACCAAAAAGGTGCAGCCTAGAGGGAGGGAGTTCAGGTGATCTAAACAAAGCAGCGCAAATCAGAAACAACCTGGACTTTCCTCTGGCTCATTGCTAATGCAGCCAGTGCCAGCAATTTAATCCTGGGAAAGCTCCAAGCCAGGCCTCACAACAAGAGATACCAGACCCAAACAGCTGCACTGGCAGAACATACTGGCACGCTGTTCTCCTTTTGCTGTCCCAAGGTGGCTGGGTGAATGCAGTCAATCTTGTAACAGACGGAATTTTCTCAGGACTGTTCAAACAGATCTAGGACATTTAACAAGCCAAGTTGTTTAACTCCCGCTTGTCTGATTCAAAGCCAGTGTGTGACCTTCTCCTTCACAATTAATCTGAGACAACTTGGCCATGTCCGATGTTGGAAGGTTTCAGATCAGCCTTTGGATAGTAGAGACCAGGTAGCTGCTTGACCAGAGTTAGGTGTACTTTGGAAAGCATCAGTTATCCCTTCCTCCCAAATCCTGACTGGCATGATGGGAAACCAGCTGGTATAGGGGCACAAGTATCTTATGAGTACATAAGAAAAATTAACTACAGCTTTGAGATCAACTTATTGGTCTGCTTTTTTTTTTTTGATCCCTCTTGTCTCAAAATAGGCCCCCTTTCTCTCCTTCCCATAATATCACACCTTCAGCCAGCCAGAAGAGCTATCCAGTATCTCCCTACTTTATTGACTCCTTGCAAGTCACAGTGCAGTGAAATATGTGCATGAAAAAGCACAAGTTGGGAAAGCATGGGAAAATGGTGTATAAGCAAATAACTAGAGAAACTGGCTTGCCAGTGCAGAAACAGAAGACAAGGACAATTTCTATCATGGAGCTTAAGCAAATGGGGCAGCTGCTAGCCAAATGCAACCTGGGGAAGTATGGCTCTTTCCATCAGTGGGAACCCAGCAGGGGTTAAAAGTTCAACAGGAGAGGACACTAATGTGCGCTAGGTAAATCTCTTTGGATTGCAGCAACAGGAGCAATAACATAAAATTAGAGCTATCAGCAGGTAAAAAATTTACTCAGAAAAACACAGGCTGGCAAAAATAAGACAAAGGGCATTCTGGTTCCCAGCTGAGGACAGCTAACTGGGTCAGAGCCATATAAAGATATTCTTTATGTGGCCATCTTATCTGCCTTCATTTGTGAAAAAATTTGTACATTACTGGTATTAATGGAAGACAAAGATATCCTAAGAAACAGTTTTCTCCATGTCCCAAAATTTATCATCATGGTATAAGATTTTTTGCTCATCTAATTTATTTTTACAACAGTTTTCCTAGGTCAATAATTTACTGATATTTGTTCTAAACAGAGATTTAAAGAATGAAATTTAACAGTGGGTTTCATCGACTGTTCTTGTGAGGATAATGCAATGAAGAAAATGAGGGATTACAAAGTAAGACAAATCTTACTTTATTCATTTGTGGGAGACAGACTTTGCAAAAAAAAAAAACAACAAACCTGTCCCACTTGGGTGAAATGGAATAAAATAGTTACTGTAAGTATGAATATTAGAGGAGGTGGAAAAAAGAAACTATATTTATGTTCTGTAATGTGAGAATTTAAAGAGCAACTTTTTTGTCAAAATGAAAAAGAAAAAACCACATTCAAAAAACTGCAGAGCATGCCGAAAGGTATGAGAAAGCAAAACTTCCAATGTCTGAGGTTTCTTGTATTGATTTCTGGAAAAGGTAGAAAAATGGACCAAGAGATCTCGTATTCAAGTTGCCCTGCTTTAGTAAGGGAACTTTTGACTGAGTAAGCAATGTGATTCCGTAGTTTCAGGAAGCACTTTTGGAAAACATTTATTGGTCTGGGGAAAAAAATGGAGAATAAGTCTAAGCAAAAAATGGGTAGTGAAGAATATCTACAGCTTAGGAGAGCCCACATCTTAGTGCCTCAGTAATCGTCTCCAGATTAGAAGAACATAAAACCATCAGAGTCAGTATTTCCTTGCCTTTACCTGTCTCCCAACTAGGGATCACAACACTGACTCTCTGCAAGGCTTCACTCTTGTCTCCATGACAAAAAAAAGGATCAAGGGGAAAGAGGAAGATGGTATGAGGCAAGTAAGTATTTGGGAAGATAAAAGATTCTCTCCATGCTGAAGAACGGAGGGCACGAGAAGGGAAGAAATGAGCTGTGGGCACCTGCACAGGAGGAAGCAATGCCTGAAGCCCTGGCACAGAGAGACTAAAGGAACAATCTGGCCTCTGAGGGAAACCAGGGGTGCAAAACTATGGACATAGGAAGAAAGGCTATGGAAAGATGCACAGAGCCTGTGGCAAGAAAGGAACAAAGTCGCAAAACTGAAAACAGATAGGTAACTCAGGTTGCTCAGCAGGGCAGAAAAACACATGAATGCAAGAAAACCTTTGAGTGCGCAATGCACTTACGCACCTATAAAGCACAAGCTGTGCAGCTGCACTGATGATTACTCTGTTTTGTTCTATAAGGTAACAAACTGGAACAGATGAAAACAGGAAGTCTAAAATAAAAGAGGAAACAACAATCACAAGGACAAGGACTTCATCTCACCAGGGAACAACAGGAGACGTGCAGCAAGGAGAACTCAAGGAGGGAGGTATCTCCAAGACCAGCTAGCAGAAGGCCAGTACAGTGGTCTGTGTTGCAGTTTTGTCTACTCTATAGTCCCGCAAGAAGAATACGTAAGCCTGGCAACACATAGGCAGACAAGTTCCTCTATACGTAAGATGACTGGAACTGCAATGACTCCCAGCAAAAGCAGTGGGTATAAAAGGTGTGGGAAAGCCCTTTGTAGTTCCCTGTCTACATCTTCAAAGGCCAAAGAGATGCTGAGCTTTCTTAGCAGAGTGTATATTCTGTTCTGGAGGGAGGTCAACAGTTTAATGCAAGCTAATTAAGACACAACACCCTTTCCTCTTGCTATTATACAGATTACTTCCCCTTTTATTGGAGATCACAATTCTGTAGTAAACAGAAGAACAGCTAATATACATGACTAGTATTAAGAAATGTGTTTAATGTACTCTAACTCCTTGTAACAAAATTTAGTGTCTAGGGGAAGAGACTGCACTCTGTGACCAGACATTTCTTTGCAGACCACATGAAACACAAAACTAGGGTTTGCAGACCATAGTCAGTCAGCTCTAATCTACACAATAATAGACGAACTTTTTCAGCTGCACTAGTTCCTAAAGAATAAAGACTGCCAGAAAAACCGGAGTATCTCTTACAGAATTGTAAAGTTAGTGGCTGAAGGGAATATAGTATACATGATGTATCTGAATTACAAGCATTTAACAGAGCATCTCAGGAAATATTACTTACAGAATTAATTCATGTCAATCTCAATGGGAACAAAATCAACCAAAGCTAAAACTGAATGGCAGTAAACAAAATCCAGTTTTGGGGACTACAGCAAGTTTACAGACTTAGCTTACTGGAATATTATTGGGAAATACATTATGTCCACTGTTTCCCTAACATCTTCATAATTGTTCCAGAAAAAAATAAAATGTCCATTAAAAAAGAATGACATCATTATAAACTAAGCAGTGGTTAAAATAGTCAGATCGGAAATCAGAAAAATAGAAGAAAGGTAGCTTTAAAGGCTGGAATCACAACTGGAAATCATGAGACTGAAACGAGCCCTATACAGAGGCATTAACCACTGTCATAGACTGGCTGTAAGGACTGTATCTGGTGCCAGGGATTGCAACAGTGCAAAAATGTCAATGCCAGGTTCTCTTCCACGTACCTTGCAAGAATGCCTCTGTCCCTCTAATAACCCCGAAAAACAGCTTCAGGGCTCAAGACATGCAAAGTAACCCCAGCATAGCTGAGGATAAGGTAGGGCTGTCTTAAGGAATTTGGTGGCCCATGACACAATTATGATTAAACACCCCTACAACTCCAGACAGACACGTGCAGATAGCAAGTCTGACCACGTCCACACAGCATGTGACAGAGTCCAGAGGAGCCTCCACACTAAATTCAACATATTAGATTTGCTTTACATGCACAATTTATTTGCACAGGTACATTAGCAGCCTTTGCAAGCTGTGAATGCCAGCTTCCCCAGAAGTAGAGGAAAAATTACATCGAGTCTCTTATTACACAAGATATTTTATGTACATGGGAAATCCTGTAATAAATAGGGTATCTGGGAATTCCCACATGGGTTCAGGGATCTTTTGACCTTCTCACAACCCCATGCATTAAAATGGTTCTGTATTTGGGGCCAGCACATCAGAGAACGGGAAGACTCAGTCTCTATTTCTAGAACACTCAGGGATATTTCATTCACTTTGAGACATCTCATTAACTAAAATGAAAATATAACTAAAGTAGAAGCAGAGGAGAAGCAAGAACATCCCGGGGCTGATTTAAAAGGAGACACTAAGAAAATGAAATACATAGACCTTGGCTTGGAGACAATGGAGAAAAAGCATATAACAAGAAGTCACAAATTCTTGAATGCTATAAACACCAAGAAAGGAGAGGAATTTGGGGTTGTGCAAGAAGCAGTAAACCTATGAGTAATGACATTAAAATAAGAAAAGATAAACTTGCATAGAAACATCAATTTGTCTTCACAAGTAGTTCTAGTATGATATCAAGCAGTCTTCCAACAGAAAGTTCAGAAGATCCATTGCTTTGTGTATTTAGGAGGATTTTGGACAAATAATTGAAAGTGCTCTGATATTCCATACTGAGAGCCAGAGAAGTTGCATGATTTAGTAAGTTTTTTTTCTTACTGTGACTTCTCTGAATGTGTATTTGAAACAAAACATTAGAATGAGATTTTCTAGCTCATGAAGATGGTGAAAGTTAATTTGTCTTCTCTTGCTAAAGAGGTCCTACAAATTATAAATGTATTATATATTGCTTATTGGATACTGTTTGACATCACTGCATCTAAACCAAGTATGACCAATTTAAAAGGAAAGTCTAAGAAAACGCTAAATACACAGACCTTGGCAAAGAGACAATAAAGAACAACTCCACAGATATATCTGTTTCATATCTGAAGGGTACAAATCACAACGATTCAGAGACAAAAAAACACACTCAAGCCATGGCAGCTTAAATGACTTCCTCAGAGTCCAGAACCAGACAATGGTGAAGCCAAGAATTGATCCCAGGGGTATCTTGAGAAGCTGGGCACTCTGCATTCCCTTCTTAAATCAAGGGGATGTCATGACTAGAAGCTTATTCCCTCTAAAGGAAATGCACTTTAGGTAAACCTAAGCTATAAGAGGTACTAAGCAGCAAGTTAGCAATCACAGAAAGTAAAACAAATGTTCAACTCCAAACCATTACATGGTGGAACAGGCGTATTAGCTGTATTAATGCAATGTGACAGCTGAAGGACAAACATTTTTATATTAAAAGCAATAACAGCACCTTTTAAATGAACAGGATCTTTATAGCCCTAAGGGTCAAAAGTAGAAGAATTGTACCTGTTGTGCATGACCAAGCTTGAATCCATGAGGCATGCTCTTATTCAGGTATTGAAAATATTTGGGTGATTTTTCTACCTGCTGGAGAATGGAAAAGAGACCTTTCTGACCTTAAATGAGGTCATTTCTGCTTTGTAATAGTGAAAACAAACTCAGTGTACTGAAAAAGCACTTCCCAAATTTTACTGTCACAAAGAAGAGATACCATGCAGCTGAACATCAACCATGTCCTATTCTGCCAAGGGTTCTCCTGTCAGTGTTAACAACAGCTGCAGATAATCCAGGCAGCTAGGCTTGGAAATCTTCTTTAAAAGCCTAATGATTAATCAAGTCTGATTTTGCAGTATTAGTACTGTCAGGGGTCACAGGCAGGCTGATGAGAAGAGTCCAATCCCTCAGAAATCAATTCAAGTCCCTCTAAACAGATGAAGCAATTGCATCACCAATGGAAATGGAAAGTATCAGCTGGAAGTCACTGCTCACTGATGGAAATGAAGGGCAGCAGCTAGATTGCACTGGATCACTTTGTAGTTGCCTGCAGCTGTCATGCAGCGTTTACATCTCCAAGGTAAATGTGATGCTGTTGCAAGTACCACTGCTGGGCACTACTGAAGCTACGGCAGCTTAAGGCAGTGGAAAATTAATGCAGGATCCTAAGGAAGGGGGGGCAGGTTAGATAGGATCCAATTGTAATCTCACCTAGGAAATAAAACTTAGTGAACAGCAAAGAGGTGCTGTGCTCATATTGCTGGTGGATATCTGGCACAGTGACCATATGACTGACGGCTCACAGTGTGGCATAGGCATTTCCACAACATGAGGCTTTCTGTGGTGGCTTCTTCAATTAAAACAACAGCGTGGGGGCAGTGCCTCTCCATATCCGAGAGATGGAAATGCACTGTCACCTCACAGGCAGACACGGCTCCCTGGCCCTCCTGTCCAGGCACAAGGCTAGGATTACAGGAGAAAGTGTGGTTGCACTGAACCATGCTGCAGCTTTCCCAGAGCCCCTCCTCATAGTGCTCTCTTCTGCTTTGAGAAGTGAGGTCTCCCAGGGAAAGAAGCTCTGGCCTTGTGCATAAAGGTTTTCTGGTTTCTTCTAAACATGCCTTTTCCTTCAATTTAGCACTTCTTACAGGGAAAATGAAAGGATTAGGAGTGGAGAGAGCAGCCTTTTTTACATCTATTGCATAAAACAAACAGAAAAAGAAGCATCTGAGCTGCTGGAGTCATTAACACACCAGAGCAATGGGTGTGCCACTCAGCTTGCCAGTTCCTTTTTAATTCCTTATCTTGTACTCATCTTCCGTTTCCCCTTCACAGCATGCGCATTCATATATATTCTTTACAATGCCATGGGGCCAGGCAGCCGCCATGCTGAGCCTGTAGGACAGGCTACATCACTGCTTTTATTCCATGCAGCTACTCCAAGGCGAACACCCTGAAAATGCATAGCCAGTGGAACACGCTGTAAATGCGCAGCCATAGGAACCTCCCTCCAGTGCAGACCTGACTGGGACAGCCAAACACCAACTCAGCTTGTGGCTGCCTGCCCGGATGCACCCCAGGGCCACCCCAGGCAGCAGAAGGGGAAGCAGGGTCACGGGAGAGAGAGCTGAGGGCAGCCGTGGCTCTGAAATGAGCCTGTGTGTAGAGCACAGCCCCTCCACCCTGGGTACAGCACTGAAACTAAACAAGAAGCTGGGGACTCTGACTGACAGGCAGGAAGGTGGAAGCTGCTGTCTTTGTCAAGTCTGTGGAAGGGTGCTGGGCAATGCCTGGGCAGGTCTTTGGCCCACGGTCCTAACCCCACTGCCCAGCCACCCCCACATCCTAGCCGGTTTTCTTTCCTTCCTCCCCACCAGTGCAAGGCACAACACTTCACAGGTCAAGGCAGGCAGGAGGGGAAAAATACAAAGCATCACTTTCATTTGATAGTTATACCAACTAAATGCACGTCTTTTTAATCAAAAAGCTGAAAAAGGCTCCAGGCCAAGCCTTGGCCAAAACATGAAGCACGATAAAACTACACTTGCAAAGATTCCCATATAAGGGAATTTAAATAATCATCCCAAGCCCCTTGCATGTTCAGACACCCTTGAGCTAATGAGTGGGCCAGCTTTACTGGGCTGAGTGTATGTGTGAGTATTTACATACACGTGCGTCCATTGCTGCAAAGTAATAAGAGAAAAAAAAATATCAGAGAATATAAAAATAATTTCGGGCAGTAGTGCTGGACCAGCAAATTTATAATACCACTAGATTCAAACAGGGAAGTAATCTACTGGTCTTGAAAACAATCTGCAAAAATAAAGATCGTACCCACCAGGTTTCTTTGTAACTGTGCTGTATTACTAAAAGCAGCAGTATTTGAGCTGCCCTGATACCCCCACTTTCCCCCCGCCTTGGAGAAAGTCTATACTGAGCTCTATGGAGCTGTAATGCAGTAGGTGACAGCACTGTGCGCACACGGAGACTGAACACAGGCACCGCTCGATTTCTGACCACTTTCTTCTGAAAAGAAGATCCCCATATAAGGAGATCTAAGACTTTCCCTCCGGGGCTCAGGCAGTGGGTGGCTATGGAGGGATTACACACACACGCTCACTCTCGCAGCTCAACAACATTTTAACCCATTCCTTGGTGATGTGGATTTGAAACAGCTTTGCTATTGTGGTTCCCGGGGTCAAGAATGCAGCGGAGGGAAGCGAGCAAGGAAGGGACGGCTGCTGGGGATGCCTCATAGGGAGCAATGGGCTCCTGCCCGCTTGAGGACCAGGCTATGCTGACCTCACTTGTGGTAGGGCTGAAGAGACAGCACATTTGACACAGTCAACTCATACAGCCTCCATCATGTAACAGAGCTGATACGCTTGGCTAGGTGCTCAGCGCCAGCACTACAGCATTTGAGTCATACTCTAAACAAAAGGCAGACGGAAGGAAGAGGTACAGAGATGCAGTTGATTCAATACAAACAACTATTATTGGAAGATGATTTCATTAATGAATTATCCCAATTGTAGCTTAGCTAGTAGGCATGTGAGAAACCCAAAGTCATCGGTTAAAGCTGAAGTGATTTTCTTTCGTTCTGTAATTTAGCTCCTTGGGAGGTGTCAGTCTCCCAGCAGTTTCTAATCACACACATGCATATAGAGCTCACTCTACAATCCACATGCTAATTTCTGCACACAAACTGAAGGTGCCTTCCATTACCCAAAATGCCATTCTGATGGAAAGTTGACAACATGGATGGAAAATGGAGGACAACCTCATTAACAAAGTTGGGGAAGGGGGAGGGCATGAAAAGAAGGTGACATTAATACGCAGTGAAAAGGAGAGAAATTCAGAAAAACAGGAGAGTGAAGGAAAATCTAGGAAGAGAGAATAAGGTATAAAAGAAGAATAAAAGAAAAGGACAGAAAAAGACATTAAGGAAGGAAGGAAATACAGAATTCAAAGTATACAGGCAATGCAGACGTACTAAAAACTAGTAAAGAAAAACACATGTGTTTTAAGGATGGGTTTCAGTTTTCTGAACAGACCTTCTGAAAAACTTAAATTTTCTGAGACATCTATGTTGGGCTGGTAGATCTGAGACAGAATCTAAAGGACAGCCAATCTCTCCTGGAGGCCAGGCCAGATACTCAGGTTACCTGAAATGGCACAACACGTGCAAGCTTAGGCAGCTGGATTGCACTCTAAACATCAAAGACCATAAGGCAGAGTCAGATACCCAATGAGAAAAGGAGAACACCAGGATGATGGGGAACAGTGGAAGAGTCAGATCTTCTCATACCCCAACAATCTTGTGAGGTAAAAAAGCCCGAACTGCATGGAAATTGGTAGCCACTACTGTATGAAGGTGGGCCACTCATCAAAGGGTGGGTCAGAAAGATCAGAGTCACTGAAAACAAGAAGAGACATACTTGGATCAATTAGCTGGCATATGAGGTTGGGTGTATTATAAAAATCTAAGCTTGAATCAGGAGCAGCCATCCCATTTTAAATATATGTTCATATTGCCTATAATAGGAGTAATTCTTGAGAGCAATAACGAGAGCTTAGGAAAGAAAAGACAGCATAAAAATACAGCAACCATATTAGGCTGCAGTTCAGTGAAAGATCTGCCTAGCCCCTTATCCTGCCTCTTACAGTGGCCAACAGCAGTTGCTCAGTTAAGAGTCCAGACCAAAGGCAAGCCTCCAGTGGTACTTCTGCAGAGCACTTCTTCTAGCACTACAGTCATAGCTGAGGGACTTTCTGAGCCACAAGTACTATCTCTGCACCTAATAGCTTTCGGTGGCTTTCTGTTCTGTGAATGAGCCAGGCCTCTTCTCTAGCCTCTGTGAACTCTTATTATCCACAACATCCTGCATGAAGCAGCTTCACAGATGAATCCGACGACATGTTAAAAGCCAAGTTCTCTTGACTGCTTTGAACCTCCCCTATCACTCACTAGTTTCACATAATCCTCCATCTTCTGCAATTCATGTACAGGAAAAGATGGTGGACAGTTATATATCCCTTTACAGTTCCCTGTACCCCCATCTGATGCCAGTTGTGATTTTAAAAACAAAGCACAATGATTCCATGGAGAAGCTCTGGTGTTTATCCTACTTATGCTTCCCTGAATGAGAAAACTAGCTTATCTTTTTCTTCTATACAGTTGTTACTGTACATTGTTAACAAGATAGAGGGTAGTGAGAAAATCACACTTGATGAAGCAAGCTAGGGAGAGCAATCGACAGGTATTTTCTTACACCTTCCCCCTTCTCAGTGGACTGATCCTTTCTGTTAACTACAAACTTCATTGAGCACCTTCATACAGACTTTTATGTCCTCCACTAATGCAATCCAGTTCAAAATGGCTTTTTCAGGCTTACTGTAATGCAATACACTGTCTGTGGTACATGTATACTCTTGTCCCCAACAGCTATCCTGAACAGAGGATACGGGAACAGCTGCTACTAGCACTGCCAGGTAAAGCAGATCTTCTTTAGCTCCAGCATTGACACCTTCCTTTTTCCTGCTGTGAGAAAAGAACTTTTCTCCCATCTTGGGTGGGAAGCGAAAAGTATCATTTATCATTAGCTGAGCCTGCCCTGTGCACCGATTCATTTGCTGTCTGGGTGTTCCTGGAGGAAACACAAAAGGCAACCTTCATGCCTGTTACTGCATCAACGTACACACATTCCCAGCTTTGTACAGTAGCACTGCTCTCTTAGTCAGCATGGATTGCACTTTGGGGTGAATTATACCAGACATTTGTTTTCTCTGCACAGCCATTCTCAGAGAACCACAGAGAAGGAATATAGTATTTCTTCTGGAAATTGAAAAGCAGAGGCTAAGATGCAATACGTAAACATTAAATTGGGAAGAACTGACAGATCAAGGGAGGAAAGGAAAAAGAATGGAAGTGGAAGGAGACTGAAGAAAAGGAGAGAAGTGGAGAGAACTGAGAGGATGGCTGCTTATGTGCTGCAGCACAGCAAGCATTTTTAATTGGGTCAGCTGTATGAGAAGGCAAATGACAGTCTGTTTTTACTGTGTATTTTCGAACTTACGTAACCTCAGCACGCTCCCTTATTACAATACATTTTATTCCTAATCATTTCCATCTGCAAAATATTCGCTGAGACAAACTGTATGCAGCATACTGGAGCTGAAGTTACAGATGCTGATTCGGTAACTGAATCTGGATTTTCTTGGGATTAGGAAAGTTGACTGGTTTTTTTGCACTACTAAGAAAAGAAATCCATAATTTTTAAATCACTTTAAGAACATCCATCAGAAATATTGTTCAATGCCTTCATTCAAAGTTTGGAAAATTATAGTAGGAGATAATTTTAAATGTTTTTAGACCAAGGCTGGGTGTGAACATGCAGCAACATAAATAGCCTAAGAGTTACAAAATAAGACAAAAGTATATTGTTATACATGCACAAATACATCTGTGCATAAAGGACAAGCCTCCCCAGAAAACACTGATATATCTTTAGTCAGCTACTACTAGTAATATAAACAAAACACAAACAAACATCAAACACTCCGTGGGAGACTTTTAAAAATCATTATATATGCATGTAACAGTTTAAAAATCCATGCGGGCATAAAGTTTAGATTTTGACTACACAGAAGTCAAGAAACATGGTTGTGGCAAAAAGTGGCTTATCAGCTTTCTGTAAAGTTGCTGACCTTGTATAAAGCAATATGAAATACCCAACATATTTGTTGAAGATATGAGTGATGAAGAAAAGTATATGAAGATATACTTTTACCATTGAAATCCTTAACTTACAGCTACTCACATTTGAACCTGCTTTGTTGGGGCTAAAATAGCACTCTCAGTTCCACAGACTTTATCATTAGAGACCTGTATGTCCCATCTACACTTATGTCTGCTTGCTCAAAGTATTCCTTATTTGAAATAGCTGGGACAAGAACTAAAAATGAACCTAAAACACATGACATGTGGCTATAGATTGGTTTTTCACCCTAAGAAGAGTAAGAAGGAAAAGGAATCTCCGCATTCTAAGGCAGTGTTCTTACACAGCTCTCATGGGCAATGTTTATTCCTGTATATTGCACCAGCCCAACTTACATCAGCTCTGAACATTATTTTGGTAGTAAACCATGCCAGAGCTCTCCCTGGATATGTGTATCAACCTAAGTGACACCTGTTCATTTCCTGATGGGTGATAAGTTTCTGTGTGCTCTGTTTAAGGGTACCAACACACAGACTTGGTAGTCTTACCTAGAAGTATTACTTAGGTAGGCACTCTTACATACCAAACCTACCCAGAAGTATTAAAAAACAAACAAACAAACATGTTTTCCACTCAGTTGCCTGCAGAATCTATGAAATCTCAAAGCAGCTTAGGCAGCATAACTCTCAACAGTTCAGCTGTGATTGAATGCAGCTGGCTACCGAAATTACAGATTACCTCCTTTTGCACCAATATAAAAAGTCAGGCAGCGGCTGTAGACATCGACAGGCCCAGCAACTGAGAAAAGCATTTTGTCTTGTGAGAATATGCTGTTGCTACATGAGGGGAGGAGGTAAGCAGCTCCTTATATAGGGAATAAGGCTGCAACCTGCAGCTAGGTCCTAAAACTGAGTCCCAGGTCCTCAAGCTTTGGTGGTTAGACCACTTCTAGCCATGGTAGAAAATCTGCCCAATTAAGAACCACAACAGAGAAAGCTTGTTCAAGTCTACCTTCCACCTCAGGTAGAAAATAGAAAAAGAAATATCCCTGACCTGATTACAAGGTCCCTAAGCACTTACAAATCTCATTTGACATTAACAAAGCTGTAGGTGATCAGGTCTTCAGTAACAGCAGTTGTTTGCAGAGTGGCTCACTCCATACCTCAAGACTAGTTGGACTAGCAAAGTAATTTGAAAAACAGCCGCCTAAAAGCGAAATGCAGTAAAAATAATAATAACCAAAAAAAAAATCAGATGAGTTTGAATGAAATATTTTTGTTAAAATACAATGGAGAAGGAAATCTGTTTGCATCCTGAAAAGAAACTGCAGTCCTCTGTGTTTTAAGCACCAGCAATAAAACTTTTAGCCAAGGTCTAACTGTGTCTCAGAACAACACATTTTACTAGAACCAAGAAGAGCCCAGCGTGGCTCTCAGATCACATTTTCAGAACTGGCTGTTATGTCAGAAACAAACAAACATGTCTCTCCACTTATAAATCAGAAGATTTGATCTTTAGTAGGAACTGCACAATGCAACTTTCATTCCTTTTCATTTTCTATGCAAATACTACCCAACGCTGTTCCTCTTCAAAATACAATATGAGGCATCAGCAGAACAGGGACTGAATATTAGTTACTGGGAACCAACAATTCCTAAAGACTTTGGAGAAATTGCTACTGGCATGTACTCGGCCCAAGTCAGTTCTCAAATCTAAGAAATATGACGTGTACAAAAACTGTGCCAGAAGAAGGCAGCAATGGTAAACTCACAACATAACTTGAATCCCTTCAGTTTCCCCATTAGGATTTCAACTGCAACCTGCCCTAGGAAGTCTGCAGCAGAGCTAGAGTTGAAAAGATGCTCCCCAAGAACCTAGGCTCTTTGCTTCAATGACAGCATATTTTAAAACTAGTCACTGGCAGGGAAAATGAGGCACATGGGATTATTAATTAGAGGGGCTGAAATTAATCAGTAATTTTTAATTAATTAGAGGGGTTGAAACCAAGAATAAGAACTGGTTTTGGCTCTTGGATCGTCCCTCTCATCCAGCAGCCAATGCAAATTTTGCCTCTGCTCTGTTCTCTCCTGCACACTCCTGCTCTGGGACTTTATTCTCCTCAGGAGCCAGGAAGGTGTAGAAGCCCACTTGCTGTGGCTGATGCTGCAACACTCAATGATGCTTAATACGGAGGATAACAGAGGAAAAGATTTTCAATACAACCTCCTAAGCAGAAGCAAAAAGATTCAGAAACCTGAAGTCAATTCTTACTAAGCTTTCATAGAGACAGAAGATGTAAACTCAGCTTAGAGATGATACTGTCCTAATGAGGTATCCGAGATCACATTTCCTAATAGCCTCCAGAAAACTAAATTTTCCACTATCTGTAAATGCTGTCAGTGTATGTGTGCAGAAATTATCACTTGTTTACACCTACTTAATATCTGGAGAGACAGTTATAGCCTCTTCATGTGCAAATGTGCACTTGAATGCATTAATGCATTGCTCTACAACATGTTCACCCACTGACATTCTGCACAGTTTTGGAAACTACCTGCAAATTTGACTTTAAAAAGTCAGTGCCAAAAGCAAAAATGAACTTGGATGAAAAGATCCAGATTTACATATGTCCTTATTTTATATTCTGGTTTCTTTAAATTTGGGAGGTGGTTAGATATTAAAGGGAAAAGAATTAACCGCTAACAGTGTATCCAGAACTCCACAAGCAGACAGATTTTTAAACCCATGAATTTGATTATGATTTATGCCCACTATAAACTTAATGTTTACAATTGTAACTAATTCCTCTCTTCACAAAGGAAAAAGGCATGTTGCAATGAGAAATATGAAAGGAGTTAAAACGAAATCCTTATGCCTGCTCTGTAAGTAGCACACCCTTCTGGAAAGCACACCCGTTTCAACTCATTTGCTCTTATGTGGCAATTTTAATTCCAGGCTCTTGGGATTTAGCATGTATAGTACCTCCTGGTACTTCTGTCAATACACCCACACTCTCCTCTCAAGCACGGATGTCCCAGTGGCTGAGTGCCTCTAACCAACACATACAGCAACAGCAGCAGTATAGAAGCAAAATCCTGAAGACAGGCAGAAGAATCCAGGACAAAAAAATGCATCCTTCAACTCGCAGCTTCCTGAGAATTTGAA
This sequence comes from Cariama cristata, assembly GCF_000690535.1. Classification (NCBI taxonomy): domain Eukaryota; kingdom Metazoa; phylum Chordata; class Aves; order Cariamiformes; family Cariamidae; genus Cariama; species Cariama cristata. The sequence continues at coordinate 18,140 of NW_009596415.1, forward strand.
TAAACATGCTAAACCTGGAGGGGTTAACATTTCCAAGCAAGAGGGCTACGTCAGCTGTTAGGAAGGGCTGCAGCCCACCAGGAAAAGCTGGAGGGGTCACTTGGCTTTTAGCCACCATGGCTAACCTGAGGGTCAGCGTATTAGATCTGCAAAGCATCTTAGAGCACACAGAGTTGTTCAGTGAAGTGTATGCTAGAGGAAAAAGCATTCCTGGAGACATGCAGCCTAGCTGAGCTCCAGCTCCAGCCAGAGCTCTGAGCCTAGGTACAGCCTCACATCAGCAGGGAGGAAGGATTATCTGGCTGAGCTGTTGAGTCAGAAGCTGCTAGAACACTGCAGGGCATTGCTGACTCCTGGCAGCAGGTGGGCTCATCCGTTCCCTGCGTACCGTAGGGAAGCCTCTACATAGATCTTCCCTAGAAATCACCAAGTCTCGTGGGGAGCTTTGGACAGGAATTTATGTTTTATGATTAAAAGATCTCTATACAAAATATCAAGTCACAAAAACAGGACAAGTTTCAACACTGTCCCTTGCATTTAAAATCTGTGAAAGCCAGCTAGAAACATTCATGGTATTTCATCTTTAACAGCATTATTAAATCCTGACATCTGTAGTTTAGGGTATTTATCCACCAATTCCACCTCTTTTCTAACAGGGTCTTTTTAACTTGGCAAAGTTTTGTCCCTCCCTTCACCTTCAGTGAATCAGACTTAAATCCCACAGTGAAATGTAATCTTCCATACCACGACCTCCCACTCCGGTGCACAGAAGGTACTATTTCTCCATCAATAGAAATTACACATATCCATTTAAGTAATTCCTGGCTGCACCATGCACTTCCCTGTAACAAGAAGATGAATGCTGCTGCCCAGTTCAGTGGCTGCAAATCGAGGGCAGATTATTGACAAGATTGAACAGGAGAGGTCTAAAGATATCCTGAAGAAGGTCTAAAACATAATGTTTCTTGGTCTGAAAGATAGTCTTGTACCAGCAGGAGCTACCTAGGAGGAAAAACATGCTTTTAAGAAGAATTCATCATTAGCAGGGATCTCAAGGAATTTCACAAAGAAATTGCTCTAATTCATGAATCAGTGTAAATATATTGGAACCGTAGAACCCTGGATCCATGCATGGCATCCTGGGTAACCTTTGCAGCTGTCTGCAGGCAAACATGTACAGCCTTCTGGGTGTGATGTCTTAGCCAGTCCTTTCATGATATTTCAGTCTTCTATTACCATATCTTTAAAAAAAAAAAAAAAACAACACCAAAAAACATAGTATTTTTTGACCGGTAGTAGTATTCCATTAATCTTTTATTTCTATCCAAGCACCTATTCAAATTCACACTCATTTATCAAATTAAATAAGGATACCTGCTTGTTTATCTCGGGCTTCAAGGCCTGAGACAAACAAACCAATAGGAGACCAATAGACCAAACAGCCTTTTTCAGAACAAAGGTAGTTAGTATGACACATGTAAAACAGAGGTGAGAACAGAAATGAAACCTCTTCAGGAGTCTCTCATGAGGCATGAAAAGACCCAAGATTTGTTCTTACAACCAACTACCAAATGAGAGAACTATACACTGCTCTAATATTCATCTCTGGAAAGCAAAATGAGTATTAGAGTGCAAAGAAATCATATATTTGAGGGAGTCACTTCAGTAAGGACAGGGACAGGATCTGCTCAGAATATTCCCAGAGAAGTTAACAAGCTAGGTGAGTATGTTTTGGTGTCAGTCTCGAGAACTTCATGAGCTTTGAAATCTTCTTCTTTGTCCTGGGCTGGTAGTCTGAGAGCTGGAGCAGCAGCTGCTACAGAATATAAAAAGCTGCAACAAGTCCCTTATCAGGCACCAGTACGTGACAATTCACTGATCATGCCCTGTAACATGCACCTTCAACATCTACTACTGAAGTGACTCTTTTGTTCTCCCTTCTCCTCAATATTTGGTTGAAAATACAGCTACCACAATGTACCACTTTGGGACCCATGTGCTTCATTATTACTGCCTCTCCAGAGGATGTATCACATCCATATATGATTTTATAAGTGACTGTAGCGTCACGTAACCCCCAAAACTTCCTTGCTCATCTCGGTCATCCTTCAGCTTGTCCCCATGAGACTGTACACAACTACACTGCAGCTAGCACTGGTGTCACCTGCAGCTCCCAGAGACATCCTAGTCTTTAACACTTAACCACATCCTCCACAGAAGCAGGGAACCCCAAAACTCTCGAAGCTTCCCACACCAAACCAAAATTTTCTCTTCAGAACAATTAAAAACTTTCATTCCAATACTGTCTTTTTCTTTTATATTGGATAACATCAATACAGTTGTTGAAAACAAAATGAACATTTCAAAATGAAAGATCAAATTATTCTGCTTCAAAAATCTGGAAATAAAACGTTAGAGTGTTCCATCTCTGTTCTTTCTGTGTTCTATTTATTTTCTCTAAGTTAACACACATCTTTCAAGCATTTCAAGTTTCCTGAAACTACTTTTCTGATTCCAGCAGCTGTGTCAATCACTAGTACTTGTCTGTCTCTACACAGTTGGGTTAAGACACTGTGAGAGGCTGTAAGCTGTAAGTTTGAGATAGTTACATTGGTAGTTGAAGATTAACTGCTGTTGATTAATCAGAGCATGATATTTGATTATCAGCTGATTTGGCACAAGATGGATACAACAAAAGAGCTGTCTGAATTCTAACTTTTCCTTCTTTATGTCTAGTTAGCTCAGATTTTGCAGAAATATAGACCAAATTTCATTATGATATTAAATATCTTGTCTTTTGTGTTCATTGTTGCATGGCAGCAATTATCCTTGAAAGGTGCATTGAGTATTAGATTGCTCAGCAAACAAATAAAATACATTTCTGTATATGAAAACAGCATGAAGATTGAATTTTGGAGGAGGATTTGTTTAAATTTCAAAATAAATCACTCTCATTTGTTATTTACTGTGCTTGGCCTAATCATATAATGCCAACGCATCTATAAATTGCCTTGTCAGAGAACGACTGCTGAAAGTGATGAAAGCTGTCACTTAATCAAAAAGCCTAAATTAATCAAAAGGAAAGCAGACCCAGCACTACCATTAAGGCTTTTTCCTGCTCCACCAGGAATAACAGACGTGACTGAGGAAGCTGCAAAGTTATCACTTGAAAACAATGACAAAAAGGAAGAGGAAACCTTGCAGGACCCAATGCAGAAGCAAGTACACCAGCTGTCCCAGCATCTCCGCCAAAACACCTAAGTCTACCCTGCAGTTTAAAGTAAATTTGATCTTCATCTCATCTGTCCTCATGGTGGTAATAAAATGTTCCGCTAAGAAACCACTGCATCCCACCAAAGAGACAAGGCTTCACTTCAGGAGTGGACAAATAATCTTCCTATCTAGTTTAAACATCATTTCACAAACTGCTTTTGGATTCGCCAAGACGAGCAGCACTACAGAAGTGACAGTATTTCTTCAGAAATTATTCTCTCCTAGAAGCTGTTGACAGGCCACAGGACTGGGTTTGCACAGAAGAATGACTCATCACTTCTGATTAGAGGAATGAAATAAACATGGGCTTTATCAACACTGAAAGTTTTTACCACTTCAAATTTTTTAACACATAGTTCTAAATTATAGGACTACATTATTTTCTCTTATAAGGGAATGCATTTCCACTAATGCCAGGTCAAGTTTAGCATGTAATTCACCTGAGGCTAGCCAGTAATAACATTATACTAAGGGGATGTAATTGCTGTCTGTACAGAAATCATGGTAAATACTAGAGAGGGACAAGACCTATTTAACCAGACACTGTGGCTCAAGAAACAGCTCATGCCTTTGTTTCAAGCAGGAATTAGAAAAAGATTTCTAACCAGAAAAGAAGTGAAGTTCTGGGACAGCCTCTCAAATAAGAGAAAACTATTGTAAGATGGAGTTTGATCAGATTTGTAAAAGGGATTATTCTATGATTTGCCTGTAGCACTAGGAGACTTGGCTTCAGTGATCAGGGAGGCCTGTGGCATTCCTAAATTTTGCTGTCAGTCTTTCTTTCCCAAGAATAACAATTAAATCAATACAGACAGAAACTCTCCAACAACATTGTGAGCTATACCATATGCAAATGCAATAAAAGAGCTACAGAAAAATCCAAATCTAAGTACTTGGCCTCCAGAAAGCCTTGAATATCTTGGTACTGTAAACCAGTTGCATACGTACATGATTTTTTTCTGATACCAGCTGAGAGTTCCTCACAGTGCGGGGAGCTGGCATGCTTGTAATCTTATCCAAACCAGATGAATCACTATTGTTATTCAAATACAAGTCCAATCTTCTCAACCTATTTGCCCATTTGTAACAGAGATCAAATTGCATGTTGCACAGAAAAATATGTTGCTTTAGTATGTTAGATTTTCCTCCTTTCATCTAAGCTAGGACGTCCATGCTCAAGCCTCCCTAACATCAACTCAATTATTTTTTAATTCAGATGATGATGCCGCATGCCATGGAGAGCCAGCCTATGGTTCAGGGCCCAGAGAATGGGCTAAGCTTAATCAAATTACAAAGGAATCCAAACCAAACCCTCACTGCTCATCCCTTTCAGGATACTCTGGAAAATAAGTCTCACACAGATGATGGCACAATTTCTGAAAAAGAAACAGAATGCCGGCAGAAGTGGGCCAGCTCTATATAACGTGTATCTGCACAGGACACTGTCAATTCCATCATTAATTCAGCACTTCGTTTTTTTAAACAATGACATATCTCAACCTCTCTCCAAGAAATACAATAATAGGTAAAATTACTAATGAAGCCTGCAGTCTGTCATACAAATAACTAAGGAGGCCCCAACCTTTCTATTTCCCCCAGAAACTTTTCAGTTCAACATCTTATCTCCTCCAGCTGTTCATCCTCTTCTGCTTCATTCTGTCACAGCTTTAAACCAGAAGGCCCTTTTCCTGCAGTTGCCTGACAGTTATTCAACTACCTCCCTCATGTAACCTCGGCTCACGTGCTCTCCCCTCCACATCTACTTACACAGCAGACTCCACCCTAAGCCCGTCTGCCTTTCTCAATGAGGTAGTGGTGACAGCACATAAAGAACACTCCTTTTTCTTCTCGTATGTGCCAAATACACACTTTGCTATCATAAACCTTGCAAGAGTCTGAATTTCAGTCCCACTAGTACAGAGAAAATCTGTTCACTATTCTCTGCTTTCTAAAGGTGTCACCAATAACAAACAACATGGCATCTGCTACGTGTTTGTTGCTAACAAAGCCGATGGGCTACTAGAGCTCAGCGATTTCTCCATAAGGTATTGAAAATTAGCAGCAGTCTTCCATTTCCATTGATAAGTGATGGATAATCAGATTGTTGCATTTGTCCTACCAAGTGATTCAGCAGTATTGTTTACAACATCCATCCCACATCTACAGGTTAGTGCCTGTTCACGTTACAAAAACTGGCAAAAAAAAAAATGCTCTGCGTGTAAAAACTGCTGCAATTTTCCAGCTTCACTTATAGTATTGCTCTGCCATGTCTGTTAAGAAACTCATATTGCTAATCAGAAAAAGGGCATTTTCATTCCCTTTTGGTTGTTGTGTTATTTACTTCAAGGTTTCTCAACAGACCGTCCCCCTGCCAAGTCTCTGAAGCTGTGTTGCATATGAACTCAAAGATCCTTCTAAGAAAGTCCTACAACTTCTGTCGTATCTCGTAACCAAGCTGTCCTGGTTTGGCTAAAACAGGACTATTTGTCTTTTCAGGAGTTTTTTTCTTTCAGTTAAGTTTCTTCTAAGTAACTGCACTTTTCTAAAAGTGCAGTTACATGTTTTTCAGACAGTGTCTGCTTTTCAGACTTGATAATGTTCAATGTTTATAGTTGCTACTGAAGTATCAGTAGGACTGCTATGCAGAAAGGCCCATGTTATACTTATCTCCATGAGAATCAAGGCCACTGCTGGCCCTCTTTTGTTAAGCAAATAAAAAGTCGTAAAAGGTCGCACCTGCAGAAGAGTGTGGATGGGACAGGTGACCAAAAACTGACCAACAAGGTATTCCATCTCATCCACATCATCCTTGGTATAAAGCTAAGGGATCGTGAGGGTCTCACTCTCTTCTTTCACAGCCGGCAATCCTGTGGGACCCTGCTCGCTCTCAATCCATAAGTCTCTGTCCTTTTTCTCCATCCTTTCCCCTCCCGGTGGGGGAGAGAGGGGTCAATAGAGAACATCTGCTGCCCATTTTAAGAGCCAGCCCAGGCTTAAATTGTGATACCAAGCTAAAAGGATCCTCTAGATTACAGGGAATTTGTGGCAAGTTGTCACTCAGTGTCGCTAAATCCAGAAGAAAGTCCTGCTACTAGAACAGTCTTGACAAGAGAAGATAATTTTCGATAGCCAAGCTACATGCCTGAATCACCCAAACCACCCTGTTCAGGAGCAATAACAAGGTGATTCACAACTTTTTTTCTTAGGTATTCAAAGCCATCACCTCCCAAACCCCATTCTCCCTTTATGAGAGAAAGGCCAAAAAAAAAAAAAATAATTCTAAAACTGATCTTCCACCCAACTAACAGGTAATCTGATTTACTGAATTTATTGCTCTCTCCTCAGAAAGGCAAAGATGCTACTAGTGACCCCAGAGCCTCTAGTAATACCGACTGTGTAACTCCAAATTTTCCTTGTGGACTAGAAATAACCTACAAAAGTAAAGGGATTTGAATTTATTTTTTCAATGTGTTCTTTTTTAAGAACACATTTGTCACAAACATCTGCAAACTTTTTATTTTGAGAGAACGTTGTTTTCTGTTTGCAATAAGCCAGCTATACCAGACAAGAATTGAAATGTCTTTTATGAGCTCTTTTGCTCTGCCAAGCAACAGAGAGACCCAAGGAAGGAGGATGCAAGAGGAGATTACATGTTGTGGGTCAGCTGCATCAAATCATTTAAACAGTGAAAACAGTCAAGGCCAAACTAAGGAAATTCTCAGTGCAGAGTGTAGAGAAGCAGCCCTAGAACAGGCAGCATGGTAAAATGGGAGATCAAGGCCCAGGGTATAGGGACCCTTTCTGGCTGCAGGTGACCACTGATAATTTTAATCAGCCAAAATGTCAGTGAGCAGTTTTTCTGTTGCTTGTACCATCTGCATTCAAAGTAAACAACACATGACTACATGGGACAAATAAATCCCAAAATAAGAGGTCAGAATAGATTGCAAACACTTTTCCAGACAGATATAATTATGCATGGCGCTCTTTTCTCCCAAATCTACGACTACGCTGCAAGAAATGAAAAAGATTACAGAACAAGAAGGCCATTTCCACATTAAGCAACCAGACAGGATAGGTACAAAGATTCAAGCAACTGTTAAATAATTCACCTTTATTTATTAAAGAGAACTGGGAGTTCTGCAGCTAGTGTAATGCACAAACACACCTAACACTGAAAACATGCCCTGAAGCGGCTAAGTTCGGTGACATACATGAAAATTGTTTCTCCGTCAAAGAGCAAATATATTTTTGACTAATAATTGTTGACAGAAATCAGAGTCCCTGCCAAAATATTTACACTCAATTTGATTACAACAATGATCAGAGAACACTGTTGAATTTACTGCATTCATTCAGTTTTGGCAACATCAACACGAGTATGAAATAATTCTCTCTCTCCAGATCTTTTACATGTATTTAGTACACGTTAATTTATGTATTATGTGTGTGCATAATTATGCATATTTTTATACACATTCCAGTTTGTTAAACCTTTTCATTTAGCAAAGATAGAATCATTCCCAATGTTTCTGATGTAAAGCAGCAAGCACCTGGGGTAAGTTAGTAGTTCTGCACCCTCACTAAATTGGCACTAACCAGATCTACACACAGTCCATGGTTTTTGCTACTGCCTTGAGAAACAACACGTTCTAACTATATGTGAATTTTTAATTCCATAATATTACTATGTAGATCTGTTTCAAGATTATATTGTGCAGAGTAACAGAAGTTATTATAAGCTAACTTTTTGCATCTAACCCGGTCACCCTTAACCTGTCTGAAAACCTCACACTAATCCCTCTGGAAAACACGGAGTGGGAGTTGCTGAGATAAGTAGCTGACAACCACACCAGAATACCTGGTTGGCGGCAGCCATCCCTCTAAAAATGGCCCACCATAGACCAGAGCCAGCTTTGTGAAGGAACTTAACCAACAAAGAATTTAGGCTAAATTTGCTGCATTGCACTGAATCTCTCTTTGTAAATAACCCAAATACCAGAAATAGACTTTGACTGGGTGCAAATTGGTTGCTCTGAATTTGAGGAAGGTGGCAGGATTCACCTGCCTGCTTAGAAGACGGAGGAAGGACACGGCTCTGCTGCTGCCCATGTTGCCCTCTGTTTGAATTGGCTCTCACCACGTGCCTGCTGAAATGGAGTCCAGACCCTAATCTCAAATGTTCCCTGATATCAGAAGTATGCCATAGTTAATACTGACCTGGCTCACTTCTGCAAAATGTTGTTGACTAGTACATCCAACAACTTTTGAGTTGATGTGTATTTAGGAGGGAAAAAAGGGTTTGTGGATGGGAGGATTAAGTGAACTGTCAGGAAAGAGAAGCTCCGATAGTGGAGGGGCTTTTCTTTGGAGTTCTCCTAGCAGCCACAGAGCACTGCTGCAGAAACATTCCAAGGTGCTGCAGGGTTTTTCTTCTTCAAGTAGCAGCTGCCAAAACATCTACCTGGCTCCAAATGATTTGGTCATTAAAGGAAGCTCTGGCATTCCTCCACCTCCACAGCAGAGTAATCTTTTAAAGAGGATTTCTCACCTTGGGGTGCATTTTCTGCTCTGTTTACAGCATCAGCCTGTTGCGAGATCCTTAGCTTGGGGCCTTCTTTTCTCGTTAGGATTCTCAGCTTCACAGAGAGAGGTTTGAGCAGCAAGAGCTTCAGGCTCTGTGCATGTCAGAATGGTTTCATGGCATGTTAAATTCAAATGCAGCCATAAACTGAGACTTCACTTAAAGCAACTGCAGTTTCTATTAACTGCAGCGATTACTGAAAAGTGTCTGTAAACGTTTCAATGTCTGTCTCAGTTCTTTTTTCTAGCTGGAAGGTTAGTAGAGGATGATAGACTAAAACACCATGCAGCTTCAGTAGCTTGCAGCAGAGGGGTTTTTTATAGTTACTAAAAAATAGAAGGAAAGTATGTATGTAGTGTTAAGAAATAATAGCAGCACTTTACTGTGCCTCGTATCTGCATAGTCCAGAACAGTTTTGAAACGCTAATTAATTAAACATTTCAGCAGCCTGGAAGATGAGTAAGAATTATTCTCATTTACGGTTAAACATAGGCTCAGGGAAGTTAGATGTCTTATCCTAGAAGACAAACCCAACCAACTGCAAACCTGGGACTTGATTTTTTCAGTACCAGACTCTTGCCACTAAGTTCATCTTATGTCTCTTGGAAACAAGAGTGCTGTGATGAAATAATTTTTTGGACATGCTAAGTTGTGTGATCTCAGTAACGCAGGAATCTGTCACAAGTAGCACTGTTGACAGCAATGCTATTGTGTATTAAGGTATATAACTGCAGCAGGTCCTCCTCTACCTACTTTCCTAAGTCATCTGTCACATGATTTCAGAATATCTTCCCCAGTAAGACAAGGTTTACTTCCAGTGAATTATTCCATATCTCTGCTTTAAACACATTCCCCCTTGGGCTCCCTCTTGCTCTGACTTCACCTGTTCAGCACCGCAACCACTTCCATAGTTCCCTTAACTTTATCTCTTAAAGCCTTCTCTGCCATTGTCCCTGCCCCTATCATAAAGATTCTCAATGTACATAGCATCTTGTATGAAGTTGCATGGAGAACTAAATGGAATAACTGACAAGGATTAGACAGGAAAAACAGAGTGTATATGATTTCAGTTTTCTTATATTACAGAGACAGTATGTCAAGGTTTTTCAGTGAAGCCATTATGCTATGGAAATGAAGAGTAGCTGGTGGGACAGTATGACCTTCGATATCATACTACATGCAAAAAATGCAATACAGAAAACACTGACTTAGGAGCTTAGTGTGTCCTATTGTTACCTGCCATTGGTGTTGTAATTTTGTCTTAATTTCATAAGATCAGTGCAAATGTGCTACAGCTGACAAGAAAATGCAGACTAAACTCCATAAATCAAACTTGTCTGGCATGGGTGAGGGAGCAAGAATCTATAGCCATTATTTCTAACTATGCTGTTGAAAGGGGACTTCACAGCAGTTCCTTTTTCCTCTTACTCCCCCCACCCCGCCCCATTCTGACCTTTATTGTCACTCCTCGGCAGCCCCATCTCTTCATCCTACTTCCAGCATCCTAGTGATGACCCCAGAACACAGATTTAGACCTTTATCTATTTAATTAGCAACCTTGGCTCATTCAGGCTTAAGACTTCATGGACATTTAAGGAATCTGTCCATGTGTAGTGTATTAATTCTGTAATTTGTGATCCACGGGATGCTTTGACACAAAGTCGTCTGTACTGTTGTGTACCTCCCAGGTGAAGGAAAAGGGACACTCATTAAACCTCAACGCTTCTCTTGATGGGATGGCTGAAAAGAGCTTCCTCCAAACTGTATGCAGAATGGTAGGACATGAACAGTGGTGAACATACACACAAGGAGACAAAGAGGTCAGAAATTAGGTCTTTATCTTAAATGTCATGGAGCCTGAGAGATATGCAAGAAACATAAAATGACTAAGAAAGACTCCTCAGTAGACTTGGACCCGACTTCATTGCTCAGAGGTCTCATGGAGCCAGGAAACCCACTGAGAAAGGAGGAGCCTGGCTAGTTAGGGCAGAAATAGACCAGATAAATACAATGAAAAATCTATATATATTATGAGAGTCTCTATGCTGCTGTTATTATATGCCACTCAAAAAGCCCCCTATGAATTTGCAGATATATCAAAAGTGGATCTACAGAAAAGGGCATAAATAAACATGAGGCATAAAATATCTGGGTTGAAGGTAGGGGATAAGTGGTCAGCACCGATCCTGAAGAGAGAAGGCAAATGAGTTGTACATTACAAGGAGGACTAGTAGACAGCAAACTTCTAGCTAGTAAGTATTGCAGAGCTCGCAAATTCCATTAACTCTGTATCAGGAAAAATAAGAGCACATGAACAAGTAGGGTCTAGGTGGTAGGATCAAAACATAGCAGTTTGGTAAGCATCCAGATGAGGAAGCTGTAACAAGGGCTATCTGAGGCCTTAAACAAAATGCAGGTATTATGCTATGGTAGGAAAACGCAAGACTGAATAACCATGGTTTGACAGGCTAAAGAAGTTTTATATCTTCTAGACATAGTGCTTTGGAAAACTCAAGTCAGTCTTCACTGGCAGATGTTACTTGAGAAATACATGATTTTGGAGAGCATAACAAAAATAGCTGTGGTATTTGTTGCAAGATAGCTGAGTTCATCTAGAAAAGCTCTTTCTGCAATACACATTTGCACATCTTTCTGATACTTATTTACTCTGCACACTATAAGCTCTTCTTTTGGATCTCCCATAGGAATTTTTCAAAGCATTAATATAATAGTACAGCTCCTCAGTCCATAGCCTGGTAAGTACTCACAAAATACATGTGAAATCTCATGAGAAAGTGGGGGAGAGGAGTAAAAAGGTTCTTGAATGTGTATGTTGCAGTTATGGTAAGCATAATTCCTGATTTAAGGGTCAGAATTGTTTCTGAAAAAGTTGCTAGTTGTATTAAACAGGTGGTTGATCTACAACTATAAAAAGGCTACAGCAGTCATCTTGTGTAGTGACTTGTTCTTTTTTTCCAGATTAGGTAATTGAATAGAAAAAAAACTACAGGCTTCTCCCTACGAAACCTTCACCAAAATGTGTATTCCACTTCAGTGCAGGCTTCCAGCTTCCATTTCAGTGGCAGACAACATCTGTGGCTGTGCAGAAATGTAATTTTCTGTCCTACAAGAACTAGGAAGACCTAAAAAAAAAAAATCTGTTCAGGTTGCTTAAAAGATTTAATACTAAAATTCTTAGTTTTGAAAAGTTTTTAATGATAATTAGCTTAGCTTTCTGAAGGAAAGGTTATTTTGAAATGAAAAACCACTATTTTTAAATACAAAAAAGGTCAAAATGGATATATTGCAAAACTGGAAAATTTCCACTCCCCTAAAAAATATTTGTCTTGAAAAATTAATCAAAACTAACTCCTGACATGAACTGGTTCGGTTTTGATGAATCCATTTGCTCTGAAAAATATCATTTTCATAGCAATATTAATGACTAGCTTCATTGTGTTGCTAGTAGTACAGTACATGTTGTAATGTCTAACAGAGCTGGAGTCATCAGTCTCTGTGGTCTGTACTTTGTTGACATAAAAAAAAGGATTAAGATATTGGAAAATAAAAATGTTTTTTCTAAATTGGTCTATCCCAATAAACTGAAAGGCTGCTGTCATTGAAATCTGTTGCAAAACCTCTTTAAAAATACCAGGTAGGTGAGATGGTGGATTGCTTCTGTATTAATTTGATTACTTAAAGATGATCTTGAAACACAGTCATAACATAGCCATGAAGTTGGGCTAACAAGACCACACAAATCCCCAAAGAAAGAACAAGGGAATCTTTAAGCCAAAACATCTCTACCATTAAACAAAGTCAAGAAAACAAAATATGAGCACTCTTAAATTGAATTAAAACATCAGCAAGGGAGCTTTACAGTTTGCAATGAAAGATGACACAGCTGAGCTACAGATCATAGTGAGAAAGTGAAAGCATTTTATTATTACAAGCACTCAAGAGGAGGCAATCCACGTTCAACCTCCTTTAATTTTGCCATTGGATAGCCATGGAACAATTCCTGCTCCATCAATAGTCCCTCTGCCATGAAGAAACAGTCCTGGTCCCTCAAGAATGAGAGACTATCCATTAATACTTCTGGTGCAAATAATCAAATTTAAGTCTCTAATAATGTAGGCTTAAAGCTGAAGAGCTAAGTTAATTATCTTTAACATTTTTCTGCAAGTTAATTGCATTGCCCCTGTGACCCTGCCAGTCAATTTTTAATTTGAAGGAAACCTTTCAGCTTGTATGGCGAGGAAGTGTTATAGAAGATAGAGAGTGGGAGATAGGGTATCAGGCTGGGGAGCACATGCTGGAAGGTTGTTCTGGGTGGTACTCTGATTGCAAGGTGAAAAGAAGATGACTAGGTACAGGGTACAAACATAGAGTGTGAAATCATATGCCAATGCTGAAAGACTGAGAAAGCTTCAGGGCAAAACTGGACTGTTGCTTTCTGGTGGCACAAAGATCTCAAACGTACAACAAGAAAGGCTACTTTCCTTTTCTAAGCATTTGCAACATTCAATTAACGGTATTCTCTTGCGATGCACAAAGACAATTGTCACTGCAAACAGTACTGATTGTTTTTCTTTTCTTAGATTACCTCTTAACATGATCACAGTAAAACTCTCAAGGCTAAAAGCTTCCTCCATTTATGATAAAATGTGAATAAAAACTGACAGAGAGATAAGAATGCTTTTTTAAGACTTCCCTAAAAGGCTGAGGAATCTAAACAAAGGGGTCTTGATTATTAGCTCAGGACAATCTATCATCACTGCTACATGGACAAATTGCACTGCATGCCAGAGCATACTGAAGACACATTAATTTATCAGTCAGAATGCAGAAAATTGTACACTGCTTGGTGACTGTCCAGATTACATTTCTTCCCTGCAGGTCCTCCATTTCTCTCTTAAAGAGACATTGTGATGTAGCGTAAGGCTAAAATGGAGTTTGGGAGGGAAAGTGAAGAAAGGCGTCACGTGGAAAAGTACCTAATTTTAAGCACCAAACTTAAAATCCTAAATTAGGTATTCAGGTTGCATTTACATCCCCAAGAAAAGAGAGGGGCCCTACTAGATGGTAAGTCAAAGCAAGAGTTGAAGTGGCCTATGAATCACACTCCACTAACACACGCACACATGTATACACCCCACTTCTTTCCATCAACTATTCCAAGAGCCTACAGAGACTAACCTCTGAACTTGGGCACCTGAGTAAGGTAGGTGATGTGAACAGGTACCCTCTTGTGTATCAAATCTGGGCCAATTGGAGGGGACTTGTACAAACAAAAATACGAACAGGAAAAAATCTGGTTGCGTTACTTAAAGGGAAAAGCTAAAAGTATTCAGAGTTCTTAATTTTTCCACTCTTAACGACTTAGAATGGGAAGGCAGCGCAACAGGAAACTCAAAGAAACTCAAGGGAGCACACTTCAGTAATCCCAGAGCATTGTCAGGAAAGAGCTTCAGGGGATGGTTTAAGGAAAAAGGCATTAAGAAGATATAGGAGCTTTTTAATGAAATAATTCTTATGGCCTTACGTGCCAGCTGTTTCACTGTGGAGAAAAGACAAGTCACACAGTAACCTTGACTAGACTGTGAGCTCTTCATTGACCTGAAGCACGAAAAGGAAGCAAACCAGCAGTGAAAACCAAGTCAGATTACCAAGTAAAAGTACAAAAGCCCAATGAAATTACATTAAATTACAGAATGTTATTCACTAAGAGTGTCCAGGGCACAAAGTTGGATGTAACCAGCAAGAAACATCAAGAAATCATTCAATAAAGACATTAACAATAAAGGTAGGCTCAAGAGTAGCCTGCCATGAAACCGAGAATGAAAGTTATTGATGTAAGATGTCAAAAAGGTCAAGTTGTTTAATTCTTTTTTGTGTGTTGATCATCACAAAAGGTAAGCTTTCATCAGGCAACTATCATAGCTAATTCCAGTCACAAAAAAGCAAGATCTGTCTTTGAACACGAAAAAAACCTCCACAGATTAAATTCAATTGTTTTCAAATTGCCCAGACTTAATGAGTTTCATCCCAGCCTAAACCTAAAGATTTGGCTGATGAAATCTAGAGCTTTTAGCAGTTATTTTGAGAACTCATCAAGACTGGGTAAGGTATTGGACATCACATTTACCTTTCTCTAATTTTTTATTTTTTAAGACATGAAAGGAGAAGTAAGGGAATCAGAAACAGTTTAACTTCAATTTCTGGAATAAATTGTGAAACATTTGTAACTATATGGAAGGTAATTACTAACATCCAGCAGGGACTGGTTGTGAAAAAAATCATGTCACAACAATCTAATTTCCTTTTAGGACCTGGTAACAGGCCTTGTGGAGAGAAAAGGAAAGACATTAGATGTTGTACAACTTGAGTTCAGTAACGTATGTAATGTACTCTTACGTGCCATAAACATAGAAAACTGGACTTCGATGAAAATAGGTGCAAAATGGTAGGAACGCTCTTTTAGAGATTACTTTCCAATATACGAACAATATTTGTCACTGACAGTGAAATATTGCTATGTATAAGAAAATTTAATATGCAAAATCATCCTTCCATTCTACTGAACAATTGGAAGGCTTCAGGTCTGGGTGTCCACTTCTGGATACCACACAGCAACCGATTAAAGAAAGTCCAAAGGGAGCAATGCAAACTATGGGAGGACTCAAAAACACCATCCACAGGGGCCTACCAAAGGCACTGGCACTGATGACAGATTCTAAGTTTCTTCCATGTCAGAAGTCTCCAAATAGTAACAAGTTCATCCTTTTGATAGATACAGAAAAGCAGAAACTACCTCATCTATTTATCTCACATTTTAAGATCAATTCTAGCCTGTGTTACACGTGTTCCAATCAATCAGCCCACAATGATTAGACACTACCATGGCAGTGTACAATTTTATACTATATACATATGTGTGTACATATATATAAAAATAAATATAAAAATATGCATATATACACAAAACAATGTAGGTTAGTCTGTCCTCAGAACAAACCTAATTCTTTTATATTTCTTAGGATTGTCCTTATTTATGTTAAGCTACAGAGGGTCAGCCTAAAATGGCTAGATCAGATAAAATAATGACCTCACTTGCTGCAGCCCAGTGTCAGTGCTGATACATCCCATTAATATAGGAACACTTCAAATCTCTAGAAACAGCTTCTGCCTCATCCCCTAACCTCTGCATGGTTAAAAGCCATTGCTTAGCCCTAACATCACATCAACCTTCAGTCTGTGAACTCAGAGCTAGGGGATACCTCCATGTCCTACCCTTTTCACCAGCTCACTCATTACCTAGTCTCCATATCTCAATAGTCTTTTCAATTAGCTACATCCAGTAGGGTTTGTATTCTTAAATTCACTATTAACAGTTATTTAAAACCATAATACATACTTAAAGACTTTTGTTTGCTCATTAATTACAGCTGGGATGTGTTGAAGTGTTTTAAAGATGTGCCCTTTCTGTGTCTAAACCTAGACAGTGCCTGCCCTTTCAAACACGCTGTTGCCCATGGGAGGATTTCTGCCCTGAACAATTCCACTGAAGCCCTGAGCTGCCCTGTGAGGGGCAGAAGAACATTTAAAGGATCATGACGAGAGGAAATGGTCTGAAGTTGCGCCAGAGGAGGTTCAGGCTCGACATTAGAAAGAACTTCTTCACTGTTAGAGTTGTTAAGCATTGGAACGGAGTCATCGTCCCTGGAGGTGTTCAACAAACGTTTAGATGTGGTGCTTTAAGACATGGTTTAGTAGGCATGGTGGCATCAGGTATACGGTTGGACTTGATGATCTTTGAGGTCTCTTCCAACCATAATGATTCTATGACTGTATTTAAAGATGCCAAGGCATGCCCTCTGAGCTACATTATGGCAATCTATGCTTTTGGCTGTGGCTGGACTTCTCATGATGCCCCTTCCCCATAACATAGTCAGACTTCCACATAGAGAAACTTCCCTTTTATGCCCTCAGCTAATACAACAGCTAAACCACTCGCTTTTTGCAGGAATGACAGCTCAGCTAATTCCCTGCTTGTGTTGGCTCCAGTCCAGCTCTTTACCCCTCTCTGCCTGCACCCCCCTTTCCCACCGCAGCAGCTGCGGAGTTGTGCCACCCCTAATTATGCCCAGCAGTGCCAAGCTGGAGGGGCCACTGTCACGGAGGATGGCAGCAGAGTGCAGAGCATGACAGCAGCAGGTGGGCAGAGCAGAAAAGGCCAGATTACTGTCTCTGTGATTACTGTCATTTATCTCAAGTCAGGCAGAAGGCAGAGCGTGCTCTGCCTTTGCTTGCTCCTCGCCTCTGTCACCACAGAGCAATTCCTGAAAACACCATAGAGGGATGTTATGCACTTGTTAAGCATTGTTTTAAGCACTGAAAACCACCGCAGTCAGAGCAAGTAATTGCCCCTTACAGCAGTCACTGGCTTCTCTCGAACACAAGTGCTACAGGAAAATAAACAAGAAAGCTTCCAATGTTAGGAAAAGCTGTTGGAATTTCACAAGTGTGTATCTTTCTGTCTTTCAACATATTGGGCTGAGCAGCATTTGAAATGTGAACAAGAACTTTCTGCTTACAGCTCTGCCTTCTCAAGGCAGCAGGACTGTGATGCTGTCAGGGCAACTGTGTGCTGGGAAAGTTGTAGGAAAGCTGCTTGGCTCCAGCGCAGAGTGGCCAGTGCACAGGTAAGAAAGGAAACACTCCCCTCTATGCTGGGATCAATCTAAAACATGCTCTTGCATCTGGTTCCCATCTTTGCTAATTCTTCTCTCTTTTCTCCCTGATATTTAACAGGGTAATATTCTGTCATAGCTAAGTGTTTTCAATACTGGCTGTCAAATTTCTAAATGAAATCCGTATATTTAAAAGCATATGGATTTATGTATCAACGCTTTATAAAAAAATGTCATTTCTGAATCTTAAAACAGACTTTCTAAATCTAGCCAGAAAGCTTAACACCATCACAAATACTGTCTTCGTTGCAACACATACTTTCCGCCTCCAAAACTGGATCCAAACTTTGCTCCCTGGCCTCATCATGAGGTTAAGAACAGATGATAAAATAAAACTCGACCAAAGCCTGTGTCCATATGAAATATAAATCTATTTTGAGGCCTGAAAATATTCCATATGCCCTGATTTTCATGCCATTGGTCTTGAACTAGAAACAAAATTGAGAAAAAACTTGATTTAGGGGGCAAAGTTTTTCCCTTCCACATTAAGGCAGCATAAAATTCTATAGCCCAAATGACATTTAGCAAAAGACTCCTGAATAAATCTATGGGCCCCCTGAGGTCTGGTGTTTTTTTTTTTAATCATCTGCTCAGACAGAGGGAGGGGAAGGGCAAATGCATCTCAGAGGCAGTGTGGTGGGTTGATCCTGGCTGGATGCCAGGTGCCCACCAAAGCTGCTCTATCACTCTCCTTCTCAGCTAGACAGAGGACAGAAAATATAATGAAAAGCTTATGGGTTGAGATAAGGACAGGGAGACATCATTCAATTACCATCACAGGCAAAAGAGACTCGACTTGGGGAAATTAGTTTACTTTATTACCAATGAAATCAGAGTAGGATAATGAGAAATAATAGTAAATCTTAAAAACACCTTTCCCCACACACCCACCTTCTTCCCAGGCTTAACTTTACTCCCAATTTCCTCTACATCCTCCCTGCCAGCGGCTCAGGGGGACGGGGAATGGGGTCAGTTCATCACCCGTTGTCTCTGCTGCTCCTTTTTCCTCAGAGAGAGGAGGACTCATCCTCTGCCCCTGCTCCAGCCTGGCGTCCCTCCCACAACAGACAGTCCTTCATGGACTTCTCCAGCACAGGGTCCCTCTCACGGGCTGCAGTTCTTCAC